>NC_034595.1:25839148-25864904 GCF_900095145.1 Mus pahari | reverse complement strand
AACCAAAAAAAAAAAAAAAAAAAAAAAAAAAAAAGAAAGAATGGATTGATTTGCATTCTTCTACATGCTAACCACCAGTGTTGAATCAGCACCATTTTTTTGAAAGTACTGTCTTTTTTTTTCCAATGGATGATTTTAGCTCTTTTGTCAAAGATAAACTGTCCATCAGGGTGTGGGTTCATTCCTGGGTCTTCAGTTCTATTCCATTGATCTATTTGCCTATCACTGTGTCAATAACATGCAGTTTTTAATCACTATTGCTCTGTAGTACAGCTTGAGGTCAGGGATTCCACCAGAAGTTCTTTTATTGTTGAGAATAGTTTTTGTTATCCTAGGTTTTTGTTAACCCAGATGAATTTGAAAATTACTCTTTCTTACTCTTGAAGAATTGAGTTGGGATTGTGACGGGGATTGCACTCAACCTGTAGATTACTTTTGGCAAGATGGCCATTTTTACTAATCCTGTCAATCTCTTTCTTCAGAGACTTGAAGTTCTTATCATACAGACTTTTTACTTCCTTAGTTAGAGTCACTCTAGGTATTTGATATTATTTGTGATTATTGTGAAGGGTGTTTTTTCTCTAAATTCTTTCTCTGACTGTTTATCATTTGTTTGAGTTGAATTTATATTCAGCTACTTCACTTGTTATCAGGTTTAGGAGTTATCTGGTGGAATTTTGGGGATCACTTATTTATATTATCATATCATATGCAAATAGTCATATTTTTCTTCTTCTGTTCCAATTTATATCCTTTTAATCTTCTTTTGCTGTCGAATTGCTCTACCTTGGATTTCAAGTACAATATTGAATTGGAAGAGAGAGAGGGCAGTCTTGTCTAGTTCCTGACTTTAGTGGAATTGCTTCAAGTTTCTTTCCATTTAGTTTGATATTGGCTACTGTTTTGCTGTATATTGCTTTTACTGTGTTTAGTTATGGGCCTTGAATTCCTGATCTTCCCCAGACTCTTATCATGAAGGGGTATTGGATTTTGTTGAATGCTTTCTCAGCATCTAATGAGAAGATGATATAGTTGTTTTTCTTTGAGTTTGTTTATATAGTAGATTATATTGATGGTTTTTTGTATATTGAACCATCCCAGCCTTCTTTTTTGTTTTTTGGTTGTTTGTCTTTTGTTTTTAGAGACAGGGTTTCTCTGTATAGACCAGGCTGGCTTCAAACTCAGAAATCTGCCTGCCTCTGGCTCCTGAGTGCTGGGATTAAAGGTGTGTGCCACCATGCCCGGATTGAAGCTTCTTGATCATTATAGATGATCATTTTAAGGTGTTCTTGAGAGAATTTTATTGAGTACTTTTCATCACTATTCATAAGGGAAATTTGTCTGAAGTTCTCTTTCTTTGTTGGATCTTTATGTGGTTCAGGTATCAGAGTAATTGTGGCTTCATAGAATGAATTGGATAGAGTACCTTCTGTTTCTATTTTGTGGAATAGTTTGGGAAGCATTGTTATTATGTTTTCTTTGAAGGTCTGATAGAACTCTGCACTAAACCCATCTGGTCCTTGGCATTTTTTGGTTGGGAGACTATTAAGGAATGTTTCTATTTCTTCAGGGCATATGGGACTTTTTAAATCATTAATCTGATCTTGATTTAACTTTGGTACCTTTCATCTGTCTAGAAAATTGTCCATTTCATCCAGGTTTTCCAGTTTTGTTGAGTATACCCTTTTGTAGAAGGATNTGATGATTTTTTGGATTTCCTCAGATTCTTTTGTTATGTCTCCCTTTTCATTTCTGATTTTCTTGATTAAACGCTGTCTCTGTGCCCTCTGGTTAGTCTGGCTATCTTGTTGATTTTCTCAAAGAACTAGCTACTGGTATTGTTGAGTCTTTGTATAGTTCTTTTTGTTTCTATTTGGTTGATTTCAGCACTGTGTTTCATTTTTCCTCACATCTACTCCTGTCGGGGGTATCTCCTTCTTGATGTTCTAGAGCTGTCAGATGTGCTGTCAAGCTGCTAGTGTGTGCTCTCTCCAGTTTCTTTTTGGAGGCGCTCAGAACTATGACTTTTCCTCTTAGGACTGTTTTCATTGTGTCCCATAAATTTGTGTACGTTGTGACTTCATTTTACTTAACGTCTAAAAAGTCTTTAATTTCTTTCTTTATTTCTTCCTTGACCAAGTTATCATTGAGTAGATTGTTCAGCTCCACATGTACTTGGGCTTTCTATTATTTATGTTGTTACTGAAGTTTGGCCTTTAGTCCCTGGTTATTGGATAGGATGCATAGAATTATTTCTATCTTCTTTTATCTGCTGAGGTCTGTTTTGTGACCTATTATGTGATCAGTTTTGGAGAACATACCATGAGGTGTTGAGAAGAAGGTTTATCCTTTTATGTTAGGATAAAATATTCTATTGATATTAAATCCAGTTGTTGTATAACTTCTGTTAGTTCCACTGTTTCTCTGCTTAGTTTCTGTTTCCATGATCTGTCCATTGATGAGAGAGGGATGTTGAAATATCCCACTATTACTGTGTGTGGTGCAATGTGTGCTTTGAGCTTTAATAAGGTTTCTTTTATGAATGTGGATGCCCTTGCATTTGGATCATAGATGTTCAGAAATGATTGTT
This sequence comes from Mus pahari, assembly GCF_900095145.1. Lineage (NCBI taxonomy): Eukaryota > Metazoa > Chordata > Mammalia > Rodentia > Muridae > Mus > Mus pahari. Next base: position 25,862,314 of record NC_034595.1, on the reverse strand, counting down.
CATCTTGATGGATTTTTACCTTTGATGCTTATGAAGTATACCTCCTACGTTTCTTGATAATTTTAGATTGAAAATCAACTTTTTTACATTAGAATGCCTACTCCAGTTTGTTTCTTGGGACCATTTGTTTGGAAAATTGTTTTCTAGCCTTTTACTCTGAGATAGTGTCTGTCTTTGTCACTGAGGTGGGTTTTCTGTATGCAGCAAAATGTTGGGTCCTATTTATGTAGCCAGTCTGTTAGTCTATGTCTTTTTATTGGGGAACTAATTGCACTGATATTAAGAGATATTAAGGAAAAATGATTGTTGCTTCCTGCTATTTTTGTTGTTAGAGTTAGAATACTGTTCATTTGCCTATCTTCCTTTTTGTTTGTTGAAAGATTAATTTCTTATCTAGGGCATAATTTCCCTCCTGGTATTGGAGTTTCCCCTTTATTATCATTTGAAGGGATGGATTTGTGGAATGCTACTGTATAAATTTAGTTCTGTCATGGAATACCTTGGTTTCTCCATCTATGGTTATTGAGAATTTTGCTGGGTATAGTAGTCTGGGCTGGCATTTGTGTTCTCTCAGGGTCTGTATGACACCTGCCCATGATCTTCTGGATTTCATCGTCTCTGGTGAGAAATCTGGTGTAATTCTGTTAGGTCTGCCTTCATATATTACTTGACCTTTTCCATTACGGTTTTTAATATTCTTCCTTTGTTTTGTACATTTGCTGTTTTGATTATTATTTAACAGGAGGAAATTTTTTTTCTGATTCAATCTATTTGGAGTTCTGTAGGCTGTATGTTCATGGGCATCTCTTTTATTAGGTTAGGGAAGTTTCCTTCTATAATTTTGTTGAAGATATTTACTGTCCCTTTAAGTTGGAAATCATCACTCTTTTCTATACCTATTATCCTTACGTTTAGTATTCTCATTGTGTCCTGGATTTCCTGGACATTTTCTGTTAGGATCTTATTGCATTTTGCATTTTTTCATTGTTCTGTTAATGCTTTACATGGTATCTTCTGCACTTGATATTCTCTCCTCTATCTCTTGTATTCTGTTGGTGATGCTTACATTTATGTCTCCTGATCTCTTTCCTAGGTTTTTTATTTCCAGTGTTGTCTCCCTTTGTGAATTCTTTTTTGTTTCTACTTCCAATTTTAGATCCAGGATGTTTTTATTCAATTCCATTGCCTGTTTCGTTGTGTTTTCCTGTAAGTTCTTAAGGGATTTTTGTGTTTCCTCATTGGGTTTCAATTTTTTAACTGTGTTCTCCTGTACTTCTTTAAGGGATTTATTTAGGTCTGTCTTAAACTCCTCCATCATCATGATAAGAAGTAACTTTACATCCATATCCTGCTTTTCTGGTGTGGTGGTGTATCCAGGACTTGCCATGGTGGGAGAATTGGGTTGTGATGCTGCCAATTAACCTTGGTTTCGTTGCTTCTGTTCTTATGCTTGCCTCCCACCATCTGATTATCTCAAGTGCTCCCTGCCATTGCTATATCTGATTGCAGCCTGTCCAATGAAGTAGAGGCTATTGAAGAAGTATCAGAAATTAACTTTCATAACCCTAGATTGGAGAAATCCCCAACGACTTTGTTTTACCACCTTTTACTCAGGTATCTTAACCTCTGAGGCACACCTGTACACTTTCCTGTCAAATCCAGTTTTATTAAAAATCTCTACTAAATCAGTTAACCTCAAAAGGGGAATCAATATAAGACAAGGAATTTATTCCATCCATGCCTAGTATTTTCTTCTACCTCACTATCTGATTATTCCTGTAAATTCCAAATTTGTTGACCACAGGAAATGTTATTTTGAACAGATAAAATTTGAATGTCTTTTCCTTGTATGCTACCAAGAATAAAAATAAAAAATTTAAAACCTATGTTATGACCTCTTTTATGGCACTTCCAAAATCAGAAGCTTACCATTCTTGGGGAAGATCTTCCTGGCAAGACAACTGATCACAAGTTGTATGGTTTATTGCCCATAGCAAAAACCATGAAATTAATACCACAGCCTACTTCTCATATTATCCAATGTATGTTAGTATCAATGACTGCCACATATATACCCAAAACATAGTTCATTTTGCAGCCATTATTATCAGGTGAACATTACTCTTCAAGAATACAGAGAGAAGGATGATCATAATCATTTATCTGATAGTTTGACTTTAGTTGCATACATCACAAGAAACCTATATGACCATTTCTACAGATTCACAGCAAGACACATACATTGATTAGAAATGGTAAGAAAGTAGCCATGTCAGCATTGTTTCTGCAGATTTTCTACCATATTATGGATCAGCTTAAGGTGAATAATTCAGTGCCTAATGCAAGTACCATGAAACCAGACCTCTCCACCTCAGTTCTGGTTTTGTAGGTTTCTATTTGAGAGTCAGTTATACTCTGTGACTTTTACAGAACAGACACAAACAAAAATCTATTCACTACAATACAGCACTTATGACAGATCAAAGCAACAATGTCCTATGAAAACTATCTAAGGTGAATCAGTGAGTATCAAAGATACTAATGAAATTATTATTGGAGGTATATTTTTAGGAATATAGGGAGCTTAAAGGCTGCTTTGTATGGGTCAATGACTCAGAAACACTGTGCCTGTTCATCTACCAGCATGACTTGTATGTAAACAGAGGTGTTGTTGTTGTTGTTGTTGCCTCTAAAATAAGGAGAAGGGACATTTAGAGTCTGAACATTAGGAGACTCGAAAGAATAAAACTTAAGAGTTTTATTTTTTTCTTCTAACTTGTGGGCCTACCTTGTTCTTCTAGGAATTAATGTTCTAATTCAAAGGAAATAGTTTCAGGATAGCTTCTTGATTTCAGAGCTCTTCCAGTCTCTCTCATGAAATTCAGCACCTTATTGCAGTGGTTTCTATACCTATTGCAAACAACCTTAAGTAATGCTATATTTATTTACCAAGTTGCTTTATCAAATTGCATTGATTAATTCCTTAACAGAGGTTAAGGAAAGATTGAAATAGGAGTAAAGGATACACTATGGTAAAAATCAAATAGTACCATGGATGGTGGCAAATAAAGATTGAACATGGCTAGATATAGAGTCCACCTATACAGACAGAAGCAGATAAGATCATTTAGTGTTTGCACAGACAGAAGTGTTGGGACAAGTGCCATGAATGAAAACACTGAAAAGTGGTTTAGGTAACTGGTAGAGTTCAAAATTGGTCTCTATACATAAAACAAAATATTCACCAGGGAGAAAAAAATCACACTGACAAGAAAACAAGACAGGGTTCGTTATATAACTCACAACTACATGGCACTGGTGGTAAGCCTCATGTAAATACCCAATACAGTTTTGTTACTCAGTATGATTTATATACACTGGGAGGAGGGGAGAAAGCTATTATGGAGAAGATAGCAAGAGGAAGCAAATGCTCATCTTCCACATTGCAAACCCAACAGATGTTTGTCCTGTAAATTCCAAACGAGCAAAGTGAGAGAGTGGCAAGTGCTTCTGGGTAAGAAATCAGGACAAGAAAGCCAAGGGCTATCAGTTGTGCCTGTTATACTTTTGTAGAAATGTTTGCTCTTCTTAATTAATTAAACATATATTTGACAAAAAATGGAATTTTTCTTAATATAAGTATGAGTAAAAAGGAGAGACTTAAGAGGCAAGGGACCATGCTCACAGAGCCTTTAGGAACAAAGGCTCTCCAGCTGCATTACCTGGTGACATACTGGGAGACTCTATTCAAAGTTACAGTGTTGGAACATAAACTTTGAGTTACAGGTAGGGCAATGTCTCTTCTACTAAATCATTTGTATTTCACCCAAAAGAGAGGTGTCAGGTAGCAAAGAAGAGTAAAAGGTAAAGTCAAAAATAATGGTTATTGTTCAGCAGTGCTTGAACTGAATAGGGGAACCTCAGCCTGACATGAGGTCTCTACTATTTTGAATGAGATTTAAAGCTTTAAAACTACTTATCCCAAGGTTACAGTGATTTCCCCCCAAAGTTTGCCTTTATCACAAAGTTTTGCCAGAACAAGGTGAGCTAGTGTGGCTGAAAGACATAGGAGTTCACATATTCAGCAATATTTTCCTAAGAGCCTATGGTTTGGAAGTCAAGATTACTGTCACATAGAGGAAGCCTAGGAAACATTAGCTAGGGGAGCTCCAAAACAGCACTAAGCTGTTCACTTGGAAGGCTTGTTAGGGCTAGGGGAAAATTGCATTCTTCAACTTTCTGTAAAGTGTGGAGATGTTTTGCTTTTTTTCTTCTGTTATTGAATTACCCACATTATGGAGAGGTACGTTCCAGAAAAAGAAAAGGGGAAAAAAAGCCAGTTATTAAGCTAACAGGAAAAGGTCTGGCTTATAAAGGAAGAAATTACATGCATTAAAATCCAAAGAATGAAACTAAGAAGTGAGCAAAAGGAAAGCCAGCATTCTAACCGAGAACTTAAAACGAAGTGTTTTGCAAGCACTGTGTGTGTTTGACAAGATAAACAATCAAGGAAAAGGGGTGGCGTGCTCTTAAAATAATAGCAGGGAATTAGAGACAGGAAATAGCAGAGACACAAGACAGTTACTTACAGCTGTCTTTACGGCTTTAAAAGACTAATATTCTTGCAATTTGGGGATCATGTATCTTCCCCAGAAAGCATGTGAAATGAAAGTGAATTGCTGACAGTGGTATTGCTGATGAAGAGAGTACTATTCATTTGATAAATCTAAACCAGAAGCATCAGAAGAAAGAAAACAGCCAATGCTTTCAAGAGTCAGTTTTTAGTTTATTATTTTATAAAGCAAAGGTTTAGATAGTGACTTTCAAAGTTGCTTAACTTTAAGGAAGGCAGTAACTAAAGAAGCAGTTTAATTTTACAGAAGAAAAGTCATTATAAAGTATCATCAAAAAGGAAAATGCATGCAATGTGCCTTCCAGCGTATGAGATGGCTGTTGCAGTACCATTGAGTGCAGTCACCCTAAGAGGACATCTTAGCCACATCCTGTAATTCTGGATCTATAGTTCAATTTTTTAAAAAAGATTTTCTGATTTAGTTACCTCTCCATGGTCATTACATATCTTTGTATTCTGAAGATTTAGCATAGAATGTGAAACTGAGATACAAAACAAAGCTTAAAACACCCATTCCTGCATTCTTCAGTGAGGGTATTTAAGAGCACTCTGCTCTGGCTCCAGTCTTTGATCAGATTCATAACTACTTTTACCAGATTTCCTAGTTTTACCTTCCAACTAGGGCCAGTTTAGTCCATCTGAATTTTAGGAGGAAAACTGTATACATTGTTTCTAATTGCATGTTATGATTGGCTCTTCTGTTTCCTTGCTGTGAAAGAAAAGGATTGTTTTGTTTTTTTAATTTCAGAGTAGGACCATCATAACATAGAAATAATTCATTGTGGATGGAGACCATTTTGAAATGAATGGAAATAATCATTTCTACACTCTTATTTTTGTATGTATTAATGAAATGATGGTATCAGTTCATTCTCACTCTCCACAATTTTGTTTCTGTTACACAAACACACACGCAAACACACACATATACACACACCTTTTCTAATTATGTCTAAACAGATGAATGAAAACTCATTAGATAGTAATCTTATAATAAATCTGTAATCATAAAATTAAAGCTTTTTAAACAGATAATGTGTGCTAATAAAACAATGAAAAACAATACTAACATAGGTACACTTATTTGGCAATGAGAAGTGCAGTGAATGTTGGGTGAATGCTGATCAATTTAGTGTCACTAAAATAGTGCTTAAGAGCTTCCTAGCACTGTTTTTCACAATCAGTACAAATATTAACTAGTGAAGTATATAGCTCCTCAGAATTATTATAAGAAGTTTTGGAGTCAAATTTCCTTTAAGGGCCTTAGATACCTCAAATGTTTCATAGATCCCATTTTTTCGAAATCATAATGTATCAACCATGAACTTTTTACTAAATCAAGAATAAACAATGCATGCAAAGTAATGATTAGACATTTTATGAGACTACACTGTAGACTAGCTACCAGATTTTGAAATGTAATAAAATGTGGGATATGCATAATTGTAAATAAAAGCCACAATGAGATTATCTTATGTCCAAAATAAAAGGCTAAAACCTGAACCTGACATTTTGCTCAGTTCTGAATTGTTGGAGAAGGTGTAAAAGAACATGAGTTTGACTCTAAAATACTGCAAACCTTTTGAAAATTTCCTGTGATTTTTCTATAAGTTTAAACATGCATTTACTCATGGCTCAATTATTTATTTCTGGACATTTACTCCATACAAATGTTTAAACATGTCATTTTACAAGAAAATATTGTTTGTTTTTCATCCTTCCTATAAATAAACTGACAACTCAAATATTCATTAGGAGAAAATAGATATTGTGATATATCTATTTAATAGAATGTTGTAAAGTAATTAAAAAAAGAATATATGTGCAATACTAGAGATGTATTTTATACACTCTTTTGAGACAGAGAGAAGCCAAATAAAACAGTGGGCAGTATTAAATCAAAGTTATATGAATTGCATGAACAGGGTGAAATAGAGTAAAGGGGCTGAAATGAAACTACAAATAGAAGTTATGGAAGAAGAGCAAGGAGACATGCAAGGCTGGTACAGCAAGAACTTATACTTAAGAAATGTTTATTTTATTATAATTGTACTGTGACCATGAAAGTGATTAAAAAAAAATTTGAAGTGGGAATTTCTGGTTTTGTTGGAGACTCAGCTGTGTCATGTGATATTTTTTCTGAAATATGTCTTTTTTAAATTATTTTACTAGATATTTTCTTCATTTACATTTCAAATTCTATCCCAAATGTTCCCTATACCCTCCCCCTCCCCTGCACTCCTACACACTCACTCCCACTTCCTGGCCCTGGCATTTCCCTGTATTGGGCATATCAAGTTTGCAAGACCAAGGGACCTCTCTTCCCAATGATGGCCAACTAGGCCATCTTCTGCTATACATGCAGCTAGAGACTTGAACTCTGGGGGTACTGATTAATTCGTGTTGTTGTTCCACCTACAGGGTTGCACACCTGTTCAGCTCCTTGAGTATTTCTCTAGCTCCTCCATTGGGGGTCCCGTGTTCTATCCTATAGATGACTGTGGGCTATAGATCCTATAGATCTTATAGATCCACTTCTGTATTTGCCAGTCACTGGCATAGCCTCACAAGAGATAGTTATATCAGGGTCCTTTCAGCAAAATCTTGCTGGCATATGCAATAGTGTATGTGTTTGGTGGCTGATTATGGGATGGAACCCCGGGTGGAATCTGTCTTATAAGAGTATGTTTAGCTAAAGCAGACAAGTGGTATTTTTCTGGAAGCTGCCTCGTGAAAGGGCACGTGGTGTATTGCTGGACTAGAGTTGAATCTACACATGATGTTTGGAAAGAGTGTAACTATAACCCAACAGACAGTGGACGATGCTCCAGCATTGTTTCACCTTGCTGGTTATCACTGGGTTTTACTTGTGACTTCACAGAGAAAAATGCACCAAAGAACTACTGGTGGTGTTCTGGCTGCTTCTTGCCATTTCAGGACTTGAACTGATTGGTAGAGTCTCACGGTTTCTTCTGAATTGAGCCATTACTGTTGATGCATTTTTTTATACCTGCATCGAATTCCATTGTATACATCTATACTTTCACTATCCATCCATGAGTTGAAAATCATCTAGGTTGTTTCCATTCTTCTAAATAGAGTAGCAATTAACATGGCTGAGCAAGTATTTCTGTAGTAGGATATTGATCATTAAGGCACATGGTAAGGTTTGATATAACTGGGTTATATATGATAAATATGTTATATATGATAAATATATGTTACATTATAAATATATATGATAAATATATGCTATATATGATAAACATATGTTATATATGATAAATTTATGTTATATATGATAAATTTACTTTTAGCTTTTAAAGATATTACTTAGGCAGTCATTTCTTATTTTGAGAATTCTCTGTTCTAGAACCCAATTTTAATTGGGTCAGGTGTTTTTGTGAATCTTGGTTTGTCTTCTGGATGCTGACTATCTATCACATGTGTAGTGGGCAAAGATTCTAGTCCATTCTGTGAGTTTTCTTTTCCACGCACAAGCTTTGTGGTTTTACGAGGTCCTATTTCTCAGTAACTGGCCTTAATTTCTGTGTTAATAAGGCTTAATTCAGTGAGTTCTTTTTCTATTTCTATTTTCAATAGGGTACTGCCTACGTTTTCCTCTAGTACATTCAGCATTTCATTTTATCTTTGAGGTCTTTGATTAATTTGGAGTTGATTCTTTTTCTGGATAAAGGATATAGTCATAGATGTAGTTCTAATTTCTTGCTTCTACATGTGTACTTCCAATTTTTCTGGTACCATATGTTGAAAATACTGCCTTTCTTACACTGTGTATTCTTGGGATCTTTGTCAAATATCAGGAGATGTGATTTTATAAACTTTGTATCTTTTATTTTGTTCCATTTATTTACATGTTTGTTTCTGTGTGAGTTTTAGACTGTGTATTACTATAGCTCTGTAGAGTAGCTTGTGTGGTAATCCTTCAAAGATTACTCTTTTTGGTAAGTTTTACTTTGGATAACTGTCTTAGTGAGGGTTTGTATTCCTGCACAGAACATCATGACCAAGAAGCAAGGTGGGGAGGAAAGGGTTTATTCAGCTTACACTTCCACATTGCTGTTCATCACCAAAGGAAGTCAAGACTGGAACTCACACAGGGTAGGAACCTGGAGGCAGGAGCTGATGCAGAAGCCATGGAGGAATGCTGCTTACTGGATTGCTTCCCCTGGCTTTCTCAGCTTGCTTTTTTTTATAAAACCCAGGACTACCAGCCCAGGAATGGCACCACCCACAATGTCCCTTCTCACCCTTGATCACTGATTGAGAAAATGCCTAGCCTTACAGCTGGATTCCATAAGGGCATTTCCACAAGGGAGGCTCCTTTCTCTGTGATAACTCCAGTTTGTGTCAAGCTGACACATAAAACCAGCTAGTACAATAACCAAGGTCTTTTGAAGTTCCACAACAATTTTAGGATTCCTATTTCTGTTTCTGTGAAGAATGTTTTGAGATTTTTTTTTATTATTATTGGAACTAACTACACTGAATCTGTACATTTCTCTTGGTCAGATGATCATTTTTATAGTATTAAATCCACAAGCATTTGTATTACTTCTACCTTGCAGTGTCTTCTTAAATATCCATTATCAAAGACTTCAAGTTTTCATTTGTAGAGGTCTTTTATCTCCTCGTTTACATGCACTCATAGAGGCCTCTTATTTTATTTTTAATTTTTTGATGCTTTAATGTATGGGAGTGTTTTCTTGATTTCATTCTCAGGCAATTTGTTACCAGACTATAGAAAGGCTAGTGATTTTGGAGAGCTAGCTTTGCATCATGCCACTTCACTTAAAGTGTTAATCATTTCTCCAAGTTTTTCACATAATTTTGTGGATCTTTTGTACAAAATATTATGAAATCTGCAAATATGAAAAATATTGCTTCTTTGTTTATTTTTATTTCATTTTTACTCTTGACTTATAGTTCTAGTTAGTGCTTCAAACACTATATTAAATAGGAATTGTGATAGTGAGAAGCTGTGATTCATTTCTCTCTTTAATGAGATTTCTTCAATTTTTTCACTAAAGATTGTGTTTGTTGTAGGGTTGTGATATTATTTTGAGATGTGTTTTCACCAATCTCTTCTTTTGTGCTTTTAATCATGAAAGCACATTGTGTTTTTTTCCCAAAGTTGTTTTCTGTGTGTAGTAATATTGAACAAAGGATTTTTTGCCTTTAAGTATATTTAATGGGGTTTATCACACTTATTTACTTAGATATATCAAATCATATGTGCCTCTGGAATAAAGGCAACATAATTATGGTGAATGATCTTTTGATGTATTCCTGTATTTGATTTGCAAATATTTTATTGAGGTTTCTTTTTTTTAATCTTTGTTACTAAGAAATGTTAACCTATAGTTGTTGTTCATTCATATATCTGTTTGTTTGTTTCTGTCTTACCTGCTTGTGGTATCAGAATATTAACTTTACAAAAGGAACCGGGTGTGGTGGTACACACCTTTAATCCCAGCACTTGGGAGGCAGAGGCAGGTGGATTTCTGAGTTCGAGGCCAGCCTGGTCTACAAAGTGAGTTCCAGGACAGCCAAGGCTACACAAAGAAACCTTGTCTCGAAAAACAAAACAAAAAACAAACAAACAAACAAACAAAAAAAACTTTACAGAAGGAGTTTGAAATGTTACTTCAGTTTCTACTTTTTTTGAGTAATTTGAAAACATTTTACTGTAATTATTTGAAACGGTATCAGAATTATGCTCTGAATACATATGCTCCCTTTATGTTTTGTTTTAGATTGATTTGGGTTTTGTCAGGAGACTTTTCATTTCTGTTCCAGTCTTTTTATTTTACAGACCTATGTTAAACTTCTTTTCGTCAAACATTTTGTTTTATTGAACACAGAAAGTTTCCATTTCTTCTAGATTTTCCAACATAATGGAGTATAGGTTGTAAAAATACTCCTGTGAGTATCCTAAATTTTTTGTGTCTCTTGTAATTTTTCCTTATCTATTTCTGATTCTATTATTTTGAAACACCATTTCCCTTCCCAGCCCTCTCTCTTTCTCCCTATCCTCTTTCTCTCTTTGCTAATTTGCCTAGGTGTTTGTCAACATTGTTTACTTTCTTACAAAATCAGATTTTAGGTCTGCTAATTCTTTCTATTGCTTTCCTATTTTGGTTTCAAATAATTTCAGTCACAATTTTTATTGTTCTTTCTCTATATACTTTATTAAGATTTGTTTTGTTCTTGTTTTTGTCTAATTATCCAAGTTGCGTTTTCTGTCATGATTTTATTTCTTCTTATTTTTAAATGTAAGCACTTAAACCTATAAATTTGTCTCTTGAGGGTACATTTAATGAATACTTGAAGTTTTTGTTTGACTTTATTTACAGAAAGGTGTTTTTAAAATTTCTTTCTTGAATTCTTCTTTGGCCCCATTCATCACCAGCAAAGTTTTATTGAATTTCAGCAAGCATATGCAATATCTAATTCTTTTACTTTATTACATTGTGTTCAGATAAGATGCAGAGAGTTATTTTAATTTTTTCTGTGTTTGATCACATTTATTTTGTGTTCAGATATTGGTAGAGTTTTGATACATTTCTATAAGCTACTGAATGCAATGCATATTTTTTGTTATTTAGGTGGAATATTCTGTAGATATCTAGTAAGTCCACTAAGGGTATATTGTCATATAACTCTGATGTTTCTCTGTTACATTTTTGTACTGCTGGGTCTCCTGCTCCTTCCCAGCACACTCAACCCCTATACTGTCAGCACATCTTCTAAGTAGAGCATTTGTTACTGGGTATATTGTTAAGACTCACTTCCATGTAAATCCTCAGATTTCTTTAAGATTTACTTTTGTGTGTTCTATGGGTTTAACAACTGTATAATGACATGTGCCTACTAGTATGTGATCACAAAAGATAGTTTCAATGCCTAAAAACCTTCTGTGCTTCATCTATTGATCTTCTTCCCTAACTCTGGAAATCATTCTTTTTCTTATAGTTTTCTGGTTATGCCTCTTCTAGGACTATCCAAAATTTCACCTTTTCAGACTGGCTTCTTTTATTTAGCAATGTACATCTAAGTTTCTTGTATATTTTTTCATTGGTGGGCAAGGTGTGTGTGTGTGTGTGTGTGTGTGTGTGTGTGTGTGTGTGTGTGTCTATGTGTGTGTCTCTGTGTATGTGTGTACGTGTAATAGTTTTTAACTTCCTGTATTATATCTGTCACCTGTCAAAAGTAACATCAGATACCTCCAGATTTGTACAATTATAATTAAATCCCTATAGGGAGTTTGTTGTGTGAATAAAATATTTTGGTATATGTAAATGAATATCAAGGACTACAGGTGGTATCTTATTGGACAATAGTACACATAATTTTATATCAAATCATCTTCCAAAGTGGCTATATCATTTTTTCTCCTACCAGCAATAAAAAGGAATTTTCAGTGTTCCATATTCATGCCAATATTTGCTGGTATCATTTTTCTAAATTTTAGTATTTCTAAATAGATATGAGAATTTTATTTCTATCTCTGATTTGTGACTATCATTTGAATTTTACTTTTAAAAATATTTATTTGTATATACATATGTGTGTTAGTATCTGTGTATTTTAGTGAACATAAATATGTCTATTTAGGCATATTTGCCTGTACATATGCAGATACCAAGACAGAGTGTCACATTTCTCATCTATCACCTTGAACCTTTATCTTTGATGCCAGACCCTACCATCAACCTTGAGTTCATGTTTTCTTGAGTATATGGGAAGCCAGCAAGCTCTAACAGTTATTCAACCTTTGTAAATTTTGAAGCTCCGTTTTCAGGTGTGGGTGAAAACATCACTTTTTATGGAGTGATCATCAAACACTATAAACAACTAAACTATCTCTCCAAATCAATACCATTTGCATAGTATAATTACATAATATTTTAATTTCAATAAGGATCACACACACACACACATACACACACACACACACACACACACACACACACACACACAAGAATAGGTCTCACTAGATTCTATGGAAACCCAAGAAAACTCACTGAGCTCAGAGACCACTTCAAATATCCCACTTTATAGAATATAGGTTTTTCTATGAATAACTGAAGAAAATGTCATGAGGACATAGACTTGGAATTTGAGGTTTCTTAAGCATAACTTGTAACTTCTAAACTTCATAAGTAATGTCATTATAACCAAATTAAGATCTCAGTTCTGACTAGATTGAACTACTCTTCTTACAAGTCATCTTATCTCTATTTTCTGACTTTGATAAACATTTGCAGATTTAGTTTTCTCTAACTAATTCAAATCAGTCGGCAATTGAGATAATTTTGTAATCATTATTGGACCTTATTCTAGGTCTGTAAGACAAATTAAGGTTAGTGGGGTCTTAGCACAGTGTTTATAGACCATTGTTTCTTCACTATGAAGGAGAGAGAGAAGATGAGAGGAAGAAATATTACTAGTTGATTACTAGTCTCAATATTTTTGCTTGTATGGATTGGGAAAGATAAAACTCCATTTACACTAACTTTTCTACTAGTAAAGTATTTTTATACAATATATTTTCAGTTAAAAATTTTTTTAGACCATGTTCAACTATTTCCAACTGCATTAGAGAGCACATTTGAAATAATACCATAGGTAGAAATTTAAATCTGGCCATTGGGAAAAGATGGAGGACTCAGTAGATCTCTTCATCAGCCTTCTGTGATTGAATTAATATAGATAGTAATGGAGAAAGTAGATGTATGGAGCTGAATATTGTAACTACAAATGTTAGCTATGTACAACTGCATCACAACATTAGCTTTAACATTCCATTGAAGTTAATAAGCTACCCAGAAATATGTCGACCACCTCTGGCAAGAAACAAAATCAATCCACACTGCCATCTCTTCTGCAATGAATTTAAAACACATCTATTTTCTTCTGTCACCATTTGGCTTTCATTTTATTTCTAGCCCTCTTCAGAACAAGTTTAATTTCTTTTTTTTTAGATTAATTAATTAATTAATTAATTTCTTTATTTACATTTCAAATGCTATCCCNNAAGTTCCCTATACCCNNNCCCNGCCCCTGCTCCCCTACCNACCCACTCCCACTACTTGGCCCTGGCCTTCCCCTGTNCTGGGTCATNTAAAGTTTNCAAGACCAAGGGGCCTCTCTTCCCAATGATGGCTGATTAGGCCATCTTCTGCTACATATGCAGCTAGAGACTCGAGCTTAGGGGGTACTGGTTAGTTCATATTGTTGTTGCACCTACAGGGTTGCAGCCCCCTTCAGCTCCTTGGGTACTTTCTCTACCAAGCTTAATTTCTGAGAAATATTATCCAGCTATTGAACTTAGAACTTGAAGGAAATTTTTAAAATATATCCACACTGTCAAGTATGAGATCTGATTGTGTGCCGGATAAGAAAATAGAATAAATAACTGCAACCATATAACTAAATCACAGGGAAAAATTTAAGATTATTGTTAACAGCTTTATACATAGGTCATACCTATTCTTAATAATCTTGTTTCAATATCCACTTAGTAAGATATAGATTAACAGAGTTAATTCCTTATGTATTTAAGAAACACATCTTAACATCAAGGATAGACATCATCTCAGGATAACAGAGACAACAACACAAAGGTAGAAAAATATACTCCAAGCAAATGGATCCCAGAAGCAAACTGGTATAAATATTTTGTTCTTACAGAGTAGACTTGTAATCAAAACTACTCAGAAGAGATAGGGTAGGACACTACCTAGTGATCAAAGGAGAAATCAACCAAGAAGGTATTGTAATCTAAATATGTATGCACCAAACACAAGTTTATAAAACAAACACTATTACAGCTACAATTACATATTGACCTATACACAGAGATAATGGGTGACTTTAATATACCCCACTCTTGCCAAAAGGCAGATCATCCAGGCAAAACCTAAACAAAGAAATGCTGAAGATAAATGACATCATAAATCAAACGGTATACAAGATATTTACAGAACACTTCACTCAAACACAAAAGTATATGCATAGCTTCTTCTCAGAAACTCATGAGACTGTCTCAAAAATTCACTATATACTAGGATACAAAGTGAATCTTAAAGGAAATAAGACAATTGAAATAACATCCCGAATCCTATCTGACCACCATGGATTAAAGCTGGATATCAATAACAAAACAGAAAGTTACAAACTCAAGTAAATTGAACAATTTTTTTACTGAATGGAAAATAAGTTAAGACAGAACAACAGAGGAAAAATCTTTTTAGAAGTTAATGAAAATAGAACACAATATTCTTAAGCCTATGAAAAACTACAAAGGCAGTTCAATGGGGCAAGATTATAGCACAAAGTGTCTACATACAAGAATTGAAGAGATCATATATACAAATAACTAAGCAGCATATCTGTACATGCTAGAATGAAAAAAGAATTCAAACCCAAAATGAGTAGATCTTAAGAAATAATTAAACTCAGTGCTGAAATGAATAAAACAGCAACAAACAAACAAAAATAAAAATACTTTCAAACTAAATATAAGAACATATCAAAAAGATCATTCATTATAATCAAGTAATGTCCTTTTCAGCAATTCAGGAATGAGTCAAATATCAATAAATGTAAATCACCATATGAGCAGACTAAAAGACAAAAGCCACATGATGATCTCATTAGATACAGAAAAAGTCTGACAAAAATTCAACATCTTGTCATGAGAAAAAGTGCTCAAATGACTAGGGATAAATGTGACATATCTCACATAATGATGGCAATATACTGGAAACATCTATCTAAACTGAGTAAAATTCAAATCATTTCCACTAAAATTAGGGACAAGATGAGGTTTTTCTCTCCATTTCTACTCCCAACTTGAAGTTGCAGATAGAACAATAAGACTACAGAAAAATATCACGTGCATAGAAATAGGCCTGGGGGAAGTCAAAGCATCTTTATTTGCAGGTGATATGATTGTTATACAGGAATGACAATACCTCATTGGGAAACTTCTACAGACACTTTCTGCAAAGTAGTAGGATAAAAATTATCATTAAATTATCAGTAGCCTTACTATATGAAAATGACAGACTAAGAATGAAATCAGGGAAATGATCTTTCACAATAGTCTCAAAAGAATTGAAATATCTTTGGTTAAGTCTAACCAAGGGAGGGAAAACCTTGTATACTTAAAATTTTAAGATATTAAAGAAATTGAAGAAGGTGTCAGAATATAGAAAGATCCTTCATGCTCATAGTATGGTAGGACTGATGTAGTGAAAACAGCCATTATATAGACTTAATGGGATCTCTTCAAAATTCTAACACAATTCATTACAGAATTTGATAGGACAATTTTCATCTGAGAAATACACACACATACATACACACACACACACACACACACACACACACACACACACAAACACACATCCAAAAACAGAGTAGTTAAAACAACTAGAAATATTATCACATCACACAAAACTCAACACCAGATCAAAGACCTAGGAAAGGGGTCCAGTAGGGGTGTAGGGAAACATGATCAGGTATTGGGTGGGAGAAAAGTACTGAAGCCCTGAGGGCCAGCAGAATGAGTGGAAACAGACAACCTCAGGAGGTAGGAAGTAATGGGGCCCTCCATAATGTCCAGAAACCTGGAAGATGAAAGACTCTCAGAACCTTAGATGAAATGCACTACAGTTGGGAGAGTTATCTTATAGAACCCACCTCCAGCAGAAAGACAGGTCATCAAGTAAGGGATGGAGTTGCCATCCCACAGTCAAAAACTCTGACCCAGAACTGTTCCTGTCTGAAAGAACTGCAGGGACAAAAATGGAGAAGAAACTGAGGGAAAGGAGTCCTGTGATAGGTCCAAAGTAGCATCCAACTCAAGGGGAGGCCCCAGGGCCTGATAGTATTACTGAGGCTATCCAGCACTCACAAAAGGGGCCTATCATGACTGTGCTCTGAAAGACCCAACAAGAAGCTGAAAAAGATTGATGCAGATATTTACACCCAACCAGTGGACAGAAACTGGTGACCCCTGTGGTTGAATTAAGGAAAAGCTGGAAGAAGCTGAGTGGGAAGGCAACCTCATAGGAAAACTAGCAACCTCAACTAACCTGGACCCCTAAGATCTCTCAGACACTAGACCACCAACTAGGCAGCATACACCAGCTGATATGAGGCCCCAAAAAACATATACAGCAGAGAACAGCCAGGTCTAGATTTAGTCAGAGAAGATGCACCTAACTTTCAAAAGACTGGAGGTTCTAGGAAGTGGAGAGGTCTGGTGGGGTGGGGAAGTTGGGGGTTGGGGACATCCTCATGGAGATAGGGTTGGGTGGAGAGGAGGTGTATGATGTGGAACACTCAGAGGGTGAATCAGGAGGGGGATAAAAATCTAGATAGGTAGGCCACAAAATTGGAAACAAATTTGGTACAAAGTTGTGAACTAGAGTGTTTCTTCATAAGAAAGGGAGGTAAAATAGATAGCTGTGGATATGGAGCTGAAATAGGAGGATTACATGGGGAGAGGGGAAAAAAAGAAGAGATGGGTAGAAGGAATAAGACAGAGAGATCAGCTAAAATGAGGGGCCATTTCGGGGGTTCTATGGAAAAATAATACAATATAAGTGTCTTCAATCTGTACATATATGAAATAACTCTAAATGGAATCATCAAATAATGGATGGGACAAAGTCCAACTGGACATCTCTTGACCATGAATTGAAACCTCCAGTAACAGAAATGGGTATCATCTAATTAATTTGTTATCCAAAGGGGCCCCTTGGAAACCTGTAACAATGCAACAATCTTGCCAAAGATATTGTTTGCTTGCCACAAACTGATGATAAGCCTCTATAGCTCAAGACAACACCTACCTAACTCATGAAACACCCAGAAGTTGATCTGGTGCCTAGCTAGACCCTCCAACGCTAGTGACTAGTGTTCATGGAACTGGAAGGTATTCTGCCCATTACCAGAGGAATCGTGTAAAACCAACCCAGTTACAAACGTTTCAATCTATAATGGTAACTTGTATGAAACATATGTTGATATAATAGTAACATGAAAATCTTGAGAGTAATCACCTATTATCTTATTGGATTTAAGGTACATTCCTATTCCTGAAGCTGCTCATGTAACAAAGACCCTGAGACTTCATATGTCATAGACTTAGGAGAAATCGAATAGCATTGTTCTGGATCATAGCCATCAAATGACTACTAATGACACTGTTCTATGATCATAGATAAATGCCTTGCTCAGCCATCATCAGAGAAAATTCTTCCTGTAGTATATTCATGCATACAAATACACAGACCCACAACTAGAGCATATGAAGAGAGTGAGAGACCAAGGAATAGACAGTCCAAAGTGAAGTGTCTCCACTAAAAAATCTCTCAAAGAACAGGAACTTTGCAGGATAGGAGGCACAAAAATCATTAAAGAAGGTAGTTGGGATGTAATACACCAAGAAATCAGTGCCAAGCTAAGCATGACTAAGGCACATATGAACTCACAAGACTGTGGCAGTATGCATGGGGTGTCTACAGGCCTATAAGGTCCTAGATGAGATTTCAGGCTGAAAGGGGAAGTATACAGAAACCCACATCCTTAATCCAAAGTTTTCTCCAAGTGACTGTTGCTTGTGAAGGATAAATTAGTTTTCTCCAATGAAGTCTCACTGAGTATACTAACCATGTTTAGGTCCAGGACTCATGATCAGCAGTAGGTGGCTAACTCAAAACAAATTATATGTTATGTACGGGAATTTTACTATCATAGAGAACTTTTGCTTGTGTGTTATGGCTTGTGATTTTGCTTTTATGGATTTTCTGTGTGTTGGGATTTGTGTGACTCTGTGTGTGTTTTTTAGTGATTTCTCTTTGGCTCTTTTTTCTGTTTGTTTTATTTTGCCCTACTCTAATTTGTTTTACTACAAACATTTTACTTTATCTTACTTTATTTTATTATTATTATTTTGAGATGCCTGTTCATTTCTAAAGAAAGAGAGAAAAACAGCATGTGTATTTTCATGTGTTGAGAAGTAGGGGAATCTGAGAAGAGCTCAGGAATGATAACCCATAATCAGAATATATTGTATAGAACTATTTTCAATAAAAAGGAGAGTCATAGAACTAGCAGTTTGCTCCCATGTTATACTGAGAATAAAAGCTTCCCTTCCACTTTTCAGCAGAAAGACTTCAAATTATATATTGGAAGTAACAGCAACATTTGTTGTCTTTTCTGGCTGAATGCTTGAAAGCATCCTGGGTGTCTCTGTAGATATACCTCAGTATTCAACAATGTAGCAAGCCATTGTGCCCACTTGATAGATCAGTAAAACTCAAGATCAAGCGCTGTCTTCCAGTGTAATCTTCAAAAGTGCTTTCCTCTGCTTTTTCTGCCTCTTCCTCTTCCTCCCCTTCCCCATCCTCTGCTCTCTCCTGTTATCTTCCTCCCTTATAGTATGTAGCACTTGGGATAATATTACACACTAAGCATTTACGAGGAAAAAAAAAAAAAAACAGAAGCAGGAATAAAAGGAAGATCATTTAAGAATGTCCATCAATGAAGAAATCAACTAGGGAAAAGGGACCAAAGATATCACAGGCTAGGGAAATAAACAATGACAAGGCAACAAAGCCTAGGAAATCTAGAGAAGAAATCCACAACTGAAGTAATGAGAGGATTTCGAGGTTCTTATTATGATTGGTTTGGCTATTCTGGGCCAAATATAACACACAGATCAATTGCATGAGACATAAAATTAATCAGCTAAATCTCAATTCCTTAAGTACTGATGATCTAGGATTAAAAGAGAGGGCCTCATTATTACTATGACTTTGTAGGGGACTTTAGGAGACATGGAGTTCTTGGAGAAATGTCCTGAATAAAAGGTTCCCTGCCACTGAAAAAGATTCCTAAAATACACACAACTAAAATGTCTGAGGCAAGGGGAAACAAAAACAAACAAAAACAAAACACAACAAACAAAAGAAGGTAGGCCAGCACACAGAGGAGTGAAAGTTAGTACTACAGGGACTCCCTGGCTCCTGGAGGCCATGAACATATTTAACTCCCTTGTGCTTTAGCAAGGAGAGATGTCTGTTACCCTGTCACTAAAATCTGTACTGTAGGGGTGACAGGACTCACTTTCTGCAGGGTACATAATAACTTTCCGACATGTTGTCAAAATATGTCAGGCCGAGTTATGGCGTTCTATTGCATGAGAATGTGACACATGGTACAATGATTGGCGATTCAGTTGCTTTCTGTCAATGCCTGCCACTCAGGAGCGGAAGTGGAATCAAACCCAAGTTACAGCTAGGCTTTTTGTATGAGAGTCACTTCCAAGTTTTACTTTTCATACCTGAGGTTTTGTATTACTGATATTAAATAAAAAAAAAAAAAAGAAACTGTGCAATGAATTTTAAATTAGGTAAAAGCTCTCACCAGAGATTTGTTAAAAGCAGATGAACAGCTGTTCTTTCCCCCTTTTTAGTAGAAGGGCTTTAAATTATATATTAACCAAAAAGGTAAACAGAATAAAATGGGCAATTAAATATTAATGGAAGATGTAGTGGAATTGTCCTGTGCTGCACTTAAAACAGCCTGAATGATTGAGCTGTGAATTGCTCTCCCTGAGGTATTGAAATATTCATCAGCACTATTTAATAAATGTTCATATTCGTAGGCACTCATGTTTACACTACAGTGCTTGCAAGAGAGTGCTTACCAAAGAAAACATGCTAATGGAAGGTGAAGCCTCCTGTACAGAGTCACCTTCAATTATGCTGTGTGTTGCTGAGGAGACAGGGAAATCTCTCCTCTGACAAATGAGAAGCTTGCATACCAAATGAGTCTCTTTTGTTAAGAGACTAGCTAGGCTGGGCACAGAGGCATCATGGTTCCAAGACTATTTGGGGTTTTAAAAAATTTATCAGCTTTGTATTTTAAAAAATGTTTAACCTTTTCTGCCTGGAGATGAGGTTCATTCCAATGCTATTACTGTAAACTGCCTACCTTATGGGAAGAGATGCAATAGAAAGCAAAGAAAGATTGCGGTGGCAAACTCAAAAACAATTAAGGTAAATGTATGCCAGCTAACAATGATCTTAAGGATGCTGTCAACATTTGTAGTCACAGCCAGATACTGCCTTTTACATCATATGTGACATTTACTTAGTCATTTTGTATCCAGATCTGTAGACATTATATCCTCTCAAGTGGGGAGTTTGATTGCCCACCTAAGTTAAATAGGATCAGGGCTGGTCAATACATTGAAATTGGCTTATCTCTAGAGAGACTATTAAGATATAGTAGAACACTGGAGGAAAGAGGCTATAGCTGTACTACTGGTGAATGTATTGATTGAAAGAGGATATACTGTGCTATCTTAGACAAATGTTTGCTACAAATATATCATCATATTCCCAATTCAGCAGCATTATAATACGAGTTTAGGATCAGGTTCTCTTGTGATAAGTATCAGCATCCTTCTAACCACCTGACAAACCTGAGAAATTCTTACTTAGTGGTAGAGGTGTCTATTCCATTGGTAACAAAACCAACTCTGCAGGTATATTTGGTTGACTTCTGATTTCTGCCACAGCAACATTGCAAGCTCAAACCTGGTTCATAGCCTAACAGGAATGGAAGGAATATCCTCTCCTTAACTGAGAGATTAATGATACCAATTGATTATGGTTTTACTAAGGGAGTATTAGGGGATAAGATATAAAGAACTATTTAAGTTGGGTTGGTGTGGGAACTAAAAAGGGGTCCTGGGGGAAGGGAGGAAGGGGGAAGGCCCAACACCCCACCAGAGTTCCACCTATGCTCTGGTCAGGCAGACAGGTGGGCATCCAAGCCTCTGACCCACTCTTTGGGGGGTGGACAAGGGGCAGCCCAACCTGGGAACCCCAGGGCTACTATCTAAAGCCCCAGGATTTTAGGAGAGAGAGGAGAGGGAAGAGAGGTTCCCCAACCCACAAGAGTGAGCATAGCAAATCTTGACTGGAGCACAGGAAGGCCTTCCATTGGGAGATTAGAAATGGCTCAATAGGAGAAAGCCTATCCCGTCCTCCAAGCACAGCGGGCCTTGATGAACGGAGACAGTCTATGGTTATAGAGCTTTATTGGAGAAAGGCAGGGAGAAAGAGAGAAAAGAGGAGAGAGAGAGAGAGAGAGAGAGACAGACAGACAGACAGACAGACAGACAGACAGACAGACAGAGACAGACAGAGACAGACAGAGACAGACAGAGACAGAGAGAGACAGAGAGACAGAGACAGAGAGAGAGGGAGAGAGAGAGGAAAGGCTAGAGAGAAAGAGAGAGTAAGAGGGAGAGAGTGAGAGGAGAAGAGAGAGGAGAGAAGACAGGGAGGAGAGAGAAGTGAGAGGTAAAAGAACAAAGGAATGAGAGAAGTGAGAGAGGAGAGAAGACAAAGAGAGAGAGGAGTGAGAGTGAGAAGTAAGAGAGAGTTGAGGAGAGGTCTAACAACCCTTTTTATGGTCTTTACTGTTTCTAGGTAACTGGGAAGGAGTTTGAAGGTCAGAAGCTTGGGACATTGCCTACATGACTTCTAGCCATGCTTCTCTTGTGAGGTCTATAGGGGGCAGTAACTTAGGCAGGAGCTGGAGTTCCAGTAGCATGAGGGAATGCCTACTTTGTCATGTAGGTGAATTATCACCCTTCCAAGGGTTCAGACCTCAGTTCACCTGGAAACCAGCCTGTAGCCCAATACCCCACAGGTTGGGGTTGTAGATCAAATATTTCCCTTACATTTAGGAGGAACTGCAATTTATCCACAGAAGTAAATAAGCTGGCCATGTGTCTTTCAAATCTCAGCACTTTGGAGGTGGGCACAGGAAGAACAGGAGCTAAGAGTCATCTTCAGCTACACAGTTGATGCCAGACTGAGCTAGATTTGTCCCTTTGTCAAAGAGAGAAAACAAATTATTTTACACAGTTGGGTCTGCTCCACTGTGACCATCCTTTTTTGCCAGAAGAAAATTCTGTCGGCAGCTGAACACCAAGGAAGAGTTTGTGATATTAAGCCAGATGTATCATCCTTGTAGGTGAACTCTTTTTCACAAGTCTGAACAAGACAACCATTTCTTTTCAAATATTTTTTATTAGATATTTTCTTTATTTACATTTCAAATGCTATCCAGAAAGTTCCCTATACCCTCCTCCCACCCCTGCTCTCCCCTACTCACCCACTCCCAATTCTTGGCCCTGGCATTCACCTGTGCTGGGTCACATAAAGTTTGCAAGCTTCTGTAAGGCAAAGACACTGTCAACAAGACAAAAAGGCCACCAACAGACTGAGAAAGGATTTTTACCAATCCTAAATCTGATAGAGGACTAATATCCAATATATACAAAGAACTCAAGAAGCTGGACTCCAGAAATTCAAATAACCCCATTAAAAAAATGGGGTACAGAGCTAAACAAAGAATTCCCAACTGAGGATTACCAAATGGCTGAGAAACACCTGAAAAAATGTTCAACA
>NC_034595.1:25836819-25838223 GCF_900095145.1 Mus pahari | reverse complement strand
GAGCTAAGATGAAAGGATGGACTCTCCAGAGACTACCCCATCCGGGGATCCATGCCATCATCAGCCACCAAACCCATAATGCACATGCCAGCAAGATTCTGCTGAAGGGACCCTGATATAGCGGCCACTTGTGAGGCTATGCCAGTGCCTGGCAAACACAGAAGTGGATGCTCACAGTCAGCTATTGGATGGAACACAGGGCCCCCAATGGAAGAGCTAGAAAAAGCACCCAAGGAGCTGAAAGTGTCTGCAACCCTGTAGGTGGAACAACAATATGAACTAACCAGTAACCCCTGAGCTCGTGTCTCTAGCTGCATATGTAGCAGAAGATGGCCTAATTGTTCATCATTGGGAAGAGAGTCCCCTGGGTCTTGCAAACTTCATAAGATAACCATTTTATGTTATTGAGCTTCAGGGTTATTTTATAAACAGTAGTATGGTACATGATTTTTTTTTTCAACAATTATAGTCTTTCTTTTATGGAAAGGATGGTTGTTTCTCTTTGTGCTTTTTTGCTTTTTTTTGTGTTTTTACTAATCAGCAAATTTGATCGAATATTAAGTGTACACCTTCACAAAGGACATAACCTTTTAGCCAACTTGCTGACACTGGAGCTCTTCTTGGGATGCCCTACTCTTCAGTGGCATTCTCAAAGAAAAAAAAAGTCACCAAGTATTATTAGCTAAAGCATCCAATAACATCTCTCTGTATCTTAACATTGCCCCATTGCCCTTGCCTGCTTCCAATACTCTTGTCTTTGATTCCTATGAGGTTGAATGTTCAGATATCCTTTCATTGTGCATATTTCTATCAGGGCTTGAACATCATAAAAAGCATCTATCCAATTATTTCACTCTTCTCCAAAAGGAAAAGCGAGAAGCCTAATATGTCTAGAGTACATAGACAGCCATGATGCAAACCATTCCACAGTCACACACAGGGTTGGAGCATGCATGTGCAACTGTACACACATGCTCACTGTATGTGTTTGTGTACCCACACAAATACACACATACATGCACATTCTGTGGATAATCGGAGAAATGGAGAATTAAAAGAAAAAGAGAGCTCTCCTGATTTTAACTTAATGCATGTAAGGATGTAATTTCATTTTCATTCTATAAATGTGAGTTCTGCTGAACAAGTTTAGAATTGAAACTGCCATGTTAAATCCTGATGCCTCTTCTAAGTGTTTTATGATCTTAGGAAATGAAGATGAGCTCCTTCTTCAATTTATTCTTCCTTAGAATATTAGTAAAAGTTGAATCCTATATATGATAGTCTTTCAGGAGACACATGTTGCCAGAAACTGACAGCATACAGTACATCATTTCTCTATGGTCGGAAGCCAGGTCTAAAGATATATATATATATATATATATATATATATATATATATATATAT
>NC_034595.1:25828235-25836786 GCF_900095145.1 Mus pahari | reverse complement strand
ATATATATATATATATATATATATATATATATATATATATATATCATTCTATTTGGATCATTTATTCTTTTTAGTCAGTTAACCTAAAACATATTTCTCTAAGGGCCATAAAGAATTGCTTGTTAAATTTTTGAGACAGTATCTTTCTATGTGGAACAAAATACATGCTAACTATCTACTCTCCTGTGTCAGCATTATAAGTGCTGGAGTAAAAGGCATGTGATGTCTCAACATGCCCAGTCCTTCCCAGGTATAATATGATAGGCGTTTTCAACCTCCTTTAATGTTAGGCGGGTCAATGAAATTTGAGCATGTGTTACATTCTCACAGAAGACATATGCCAATTTAAGGGGGCATTGTGGCACCCAACACTTTTCCTTCTACAATAATCATGACAGTATAGGCTAAAATGGCCTTACAATGAAGGGACCATGTCCTTCCACTGCTTCCCCCATGACCCCTAGACTTATGGCTTAAGATGCAAATAAACCACTGAGGCTTTTACTGTTTGCTACAGTGAATTGATCCACACATGATCTGACATTTACATATGTACACTTTTCTCAACTGCATTATATAAGGAAGTTTTCTTATCTAAGCCCCAAGTTTTTCTCCAGTACACCGTCAGATTTGGCTACCATTGCAGTATTGTAATAATTCCTTGTCTCACTGTGACAAAATACCCAACAAATGCGACCTAAGGGAAATGTGCTCCTTTTGATGTAGAGTGAAGCCCATCCCGAATGGTTGAAAGTTGGTCATAGCAGCAGGAAAATGAGGCGGGTCTGGTCATGGCATCTTTAAAATGATCTGTGCTTAAATTGAAGAATCCATTCAATTGTAAGAATTGTTCTTTTCTCATTACTCAATAAAAGACACTGTTGAAACTTTAACAGTGTTAATTGTTCATGCCCTTTTATTTGTGACCAAATTTCAACCATTTGGAAAACACTTGAAAAATATATAATCAGATTGAGAGAAATGTAAACATAATTTTTGCTACTTAGATGCATGCACAAATTCTGCCAGGACAGAAGTCTCTCCTTCATTCCCACTTCCATCCCATAATCTGGTCTTTTAGAAACCTATTTAAAGTAGATCTATTTCTAGAGAAGGCTAAGTTATTCAGAATGTGAACCTTAAGCTCTTGTTCCTATGAGTGTAGACTCTGGTTTGTTCACTAGGGGGCTAGTTGTAGAACTGAAAGCAAGCAAGGAGCTCCATTTCTTAAATCCGGGTAAGTCCAAAAGTAGAATATGTAGCGATAGAGGCCAGAAGGATTTTTCCTTTACCCATCATTCTGCAGATAAGACATTGCTTTGCTCTCTGGGAACATTAATAGTGCAGCAGGAAAATGTATGACTCAGTCTGTACCAGTGGCAATTTGTAAAGGCAATCTCTTCCTTCAGTGTTAAAATCAAATGGGTTGCTACTATTTAGTTACAGGGAGTAGGATTGTCTCACGTCCCCAAAATCCCTTCAAAGAAGATTACAATATTTCTTGTTTCTACATTTTCACAGCAGTAATTAGAATGCAATAATAAATGCTTAACCATGAGCTTATAATTGAGATTGAAGTGACTTAGAAAAATACTTCACATGAACTTCATACTACCTAGTGGTAGTTGTAGGACTTTCAGAACTAGTCCCATCACTGTGTAGTGGAGGGATGACACATGATACAGTGCTCTGGGACAAGAGAACCATGGAATGAAGAAAGTACATGGTATACATTCACATGTTAAGGCAGAATTAGCTTGACGCTACAAGGAACTCAGTCCTCTCCTCATATAAGGAATCTGTAATAATATAAGTATTCCATTTGTATCCATAATTATTTTAGAACTATCCAGAGAAAAACTCAATAGACCATCTTCCTCACATGGATAAACATATTTGAATGTGTATACACATTTAAAGGAATTGCTGGGAAGTCCTACACTCTGACTATCATGTAACTGAGACCCAAAAGACTATTACTGAGTTCTCATCTAAGTCCAATATTTTTAGATAGCTAATAGAGTAACTCCAGTTATGAGAGTAGAATTTCATATTAGTTCAAATGAAGAACAAAAAATGAAGAAACTACCTCCTAGTCCATTTCTTTCCTATTCAGGTCCTTACCCACTTTGTTCTACTCATAATACTTACCCAGTTTGAAAGGGTGGGTATTACTTCACTTGGTGCACCAATGCATTCTGAGATATGCCTTTATGAACCTCCAGGAACATGAAAGCAAATTTAATGTACACTTGGTCTTCCACACAAATGTATAACAGAAAGAATTTGTACACGTGGTCACAATTTTACCCAGAAATACAGTGATGCTTCTATAGGTGTCTGTTCTCATCCTCTTACAAAATTAGTGGGTACATTTCATATTAACACATATTTTTAAAATATTTTTTTATTTTTATTTATTATTTATTCTTGCTTATAGTCTAGACTTTATCCCCCTATTGGTCCACCCTCTGACTATTCCATACCTCCTCCACTGTTTCCAAGATAATGTCCCTGCCTCCCCAACCCCTACACCACCAGACCTCCCCACTCCCTGGGTCCTCAAGTCTCAGTGAATATTCTCTGAATCCAGACCTGACAATCCTTTGCTGCATATGTGTTGGGGGCCTCATATCAGTTTGTGTATGCTACCTCGTTGATGGCTCAGTGTCTGAGAGATCTCAGGAGTCCAGATTAGTTGAGACTGCTGGTCTTCCTACAGGGTGGCCCTGATCCTCAACTTCTTCCAGCTATTCCCTAATTCAACCAAAGGGATCACCAGTTTTTTGTCCACTGTTTGGTATAAAGATCAGCATGTGATTCGTTCAACTGCTTGTTGGGCCTTTCGGTTGCAGTCATGTTCCCTGTTTATAAGCACACAAGTCTTGTCTAGTTTAGATATTTGGTTTAGTTTTGATTTGTTTGTTTGTTTGTTTTGTTGTTAGATCAGGTTTTTCCTACTACTAGTCAGATTGTCTGAGACACATATGTACTGTGAGGTTGTGTATCTATTTTTAGCAAGTTATTATAGCAACTGTTATTTTTATTAAAAAAGATTTTCTTGCATCCTGGTATTGATAGCTCATGCTATAAGATATTTTGCTTAATTATCTCTTTACATTTGTATGATTGGTGTAAAATTATTTCAAATGTGGACTTAGAGAGTTATAGTATTCATTTCAAGAAACAGCTGGTTTGCTCAAGTGGATCAGATGTCTGGTTGTATGAAATCCATGCATTTTAAGTAACACATCTACAGGAAGATGAGTCAACAATTTGTTAGCCCTCCCTTGTCTTATTGAGCTAAATTCATCCATGGACAATTATTAGCTCTTTTCTAGATTTTATAATTTGCTCCTGTGAGCAGACACAGGAAAACAGAACCAGAGTTCTGGTTTTTCCAGTTAGTGAATTGGACTTTGTTCATCTGAACACTATTCGAACTTTTTCCATGTAAATGATTCTTGGAAGAACATTTTGCTGCAGAGAGAAAAAAAGACATTCTTTCTGATGATCACAAAGATTCAGAGGTAAATTAGAGTTGATTCTTCTTAATTACCTCCATTCTATTTTATTTTCAACATCTTTATTAGGCCTGACTTTGACAAAGAGAGAGAGAGAGAGAGAGAGAGAGAGAGAGAGAGAGAGAGAGAGAGAGAGACTGTTTTCTTTTGCAACTGTCTATCATATTTGTATAAGAAGCCTATTTTTTATTGTTTGTATTATTTTCTATTTTAGCTACTCTTTAGTGTACTATTGAAGTACCCTATGACATTCTTGAGATAACTTACAATTTTTAATCCGAATAAATTTCTGAGTAAAATTCTTGAGGTAACACCCTGACACCATCAAAAGTAGCTACCTCATAACAAAATTTATGTAATGTTTTTAATTTATTCTAAAAGTCACCTGCTTTTTTTTGTTCAGTGCCTTCCCTGTACCTGTAGCATCCTTTAATACACTATTATTTGTGGTTTAAAAATGGCTATATATAGTAGAACTGTTTCCTCTCCCTATGTGAATAGCAAATAAAACAATATTGTTTTTTAGTATGGGAAATTGATAACCAGAGTTTCTAATTCTAACAGTCCCCTTTGGTGTCATGATCTTAAGAGAATCTCAAATGCAGCTTTTCTAGAGAGTAGAATCTGAACTGCAGTTTATCTGTGAATCCTTTTATTGGAATCAGAAGTACAATCTAAGTAAAGTAGGAGAGGGGAAAAGAAGCCATTGTAAATGTTACTTCAATTATGAGCCAGGACATGAAAAACAAACAAACAAACAAACAAACAATCATGTGTTTACTCACATATGGTACTTGCTACACAGAGCTGGAATATCATGAATCCATCAAGAGGACAAGTAAAGACGTTATCAGCCAATTTTTTCCTGATTTTGTCTCCTTCATCTTCTCCTAGATACGTTAGTTTATTGACTCCCATAACAAACACTGTCTAGGATCCTAGAGCTCTGGTTGCTGTACCTAGGTTGAATGTACTTAGGATACACTATAGCTCTATGCATGAAAAATATCTAACAGGAAGGGCATGGAAGAACTTATGGCACAAGCTGCCTTCATTCTGGATGAGAATCAGAGTACTGAACTCTGGAAGGCAGAAGAGGAATTTAGGGATGGAAAGAACGAACACTGCCCTGTGCGGCATTTGCATACATTTTCACACAGAAAAGGAAGTCCCTCAAATAAAACCAGTTCCAGAATTGTCTTATTTCAAAGTTCTATGCTCACCGCTGTCCCAGACTTCGATTTCTCTATTCTCTCCTCTCTCTTATTTCTCTCTACAGTATGGAAACAGCTTCCAGCTTCGGCTAGAGTGGAATTATCCTTGTCAACACAAGAAAGAAAGAATAACTTTTCAAATAATATGAGTTTTTAAAAGGACATATACCATTAAGGAATGATTGAATGATTCCTAATAATTGTATAGATAAATGCAATGTTTACAAACGAAAACATGTGGTGCAAAAAAGGCAGAATTTACAGTTTTTCCACCTCATCTTCATCGGCTGACATTGCCTGTATGACTTCATCATAGGATAGGTCTGAATGAAAAATTAATATCTGATTTCTCCACCAAATATTTGTTGAGTTATATGGAAAGAAATGAAAGCATTTTAGTTTTTATTTATTAATTGGAAGGTGAAACTAATGTAACTGGTGACAATACCGATATTCAATAAATAATTTCAACACAACAGGCTAGTTCACAGTCCCCTTCACATTTTGACATAACTCACCAGGTTCTTTCGTAGTGAAATAATAAGTACCTTTATTTGAGGATTTTTTTAAACACTAATGTTTTGGGGAATAAAAGAGGGTGAAATGTAATCAATATTTATGTTGAGCAAAATATGTCTTATTTACAATAAAGTAAATTCTAAAGTAGAAATGAAAATTTCCAACTGGCCATGATGACCTAGAATTAAACTTCAAAGATCCTTGGTGTTAGCCAATCAACCTCAAGATCATTGATGAGCTACTTTACTTTTCCAGGTTTTCAAGATTTGCTTGGTTTCTGGCTGACTGGTTAGTTGACTTTCCTTTCCATCCGTTAAGTGGCTAAGTAAAATGATCAGAAAATTTTTACTTTTACTAAAGGAAAATATTGCCTAACTTAATGTTGGAGATACTGTCAGACTCCTTGCAATCTGAAACTTGAAATTCTCAGGGTTACGGTTTGTTAGATATTACACTGAGACTTCAAGATTCGATTCCCATGTAAAGAAAGGAACAGAATTTGCAGGGAGAAAAATCCTACTGCATTTATTAGACTTTATATACATTGAAGGAGGCTACTGTGCTCCAAAATGTCTGTTTTAAGAAAGAGTTATTTTACTGGGAAAAATGTCTGGAACCATAGAAGGCACTTTACACACAAATAAAAAAAAAATACTCAAATGAAAAAAAATAGTAATTTGATTAAATTATGTGTGCCTTTTCAACTATGCCAGTGGGGCTTAGCTCAGCAAACAGAAGCAGTGAAGTAAATCAATGTTGGTTTATTAAAGATCAGAATTCAATATCTCAGTGGGTGATGGGCTTATGCGCCAGAGTGCTATTTAGCTTTTCTTAACAAAGAAAGTCAACATGGCAAAAATCAAGGAGAAACTCAGAGAATGACAGTGCCAAGCAGCTTCTCAAAGAGGAGTTTGTGACTCTCAGCAAATAGTTTCGAGCAGAACATAAATTTTCTCCTATTGATTCACATTTCATTGTTTATTTTAAGGTATTTATTTTAACATTTGATATTATTTCCTCAGTATTGATATTGTCACCAGTGACATTATTGTCATCTGCCAATTAATAAATGGAAACTGAAATGCCCTCATCTGTTCCCATATAACTCATCAAATATTTGGTGAAGAAATCAGAGATTAATTTCTCATTCAGATCCATCCTATGATGAAGTCATAAATAATAGCAAATTTGTAACATCACATTACTCTCCATGGCAACAGACACTTTGCAAACAAAGGATTATGACTTCATGGGAGAATCAAACAGAGGGAAAGAGTGGGTTGCAAAGAAGAAAGCTTGTTTTCAAAACATATAATCTATAATGATTGCACTGGGAATATAGGCAAAGCCTTGTAAAGCAAATTACTTTTTTAGAAATATTTTTCATGTTTGTTCTACAATAAAAATCTTTGTCTATATTGTATATAATATGTGACATACAACAATTTTAATACATAGCTAATATGACAGAAGTAACCTGGGATATAAAGGTGTGAACTGGAAATGATAATGTTGTAAGGAATATATCCCAAAATTTCTGCAGTACTACATGGTGCTGAAGAAAACAACACACAGATTTGTTACTAATCCGAGTGTCTAACACTTGTAAAGGAGCTGGTCTACTCATTCTTCATACCTTCTTTACCACCTTTCAAACACTGCCTATAACAATTACACTTACCCATTAAGAGTCCCTTCCAGTCTAGAGGAAAAACAAAGTAAAAGCAAAACAAAACAAAACAAACAAACAAAACAAAATGAACACTCATATCTAAACAACATCTTTGAGGTTTATTCATATGCAAATTTTCTCAAAAAACATTTTACTGACATTTTCTCCAAGGGATATTGAAAATTCATGTCCAAAAACATGCAACAACCAACAATAAAACATTTAATTTTTTTGCTGGATGTTGTTGGATTTAAATAATTCTACACTCAGGCAATATTGCTAAGAATTTTTCTAAGATATATAAAAAATTGCAGTTCTGAGAAATTGAGCCAATTGGTTACCTAATGTATTTTGTTGTTATGGTTATTAAATGATGCTTTATACTATTTTCTAGTAAAACAATAATGCATTTTTAGGAAAACAAGATATAAAAATGAACTAAAATCATGTGTCTGTTACTGATACCATGACAAAAGGAGGATTAAATCATGATACAAGAGGGTAGCAGAGAACATTACCAACAGCCTATAATGGTTCTATGTGACTTCACCTGCCAACAACTCTAGTGGAAGTAGTCTGTCTAACCTAATACTGGGCTCTGGGCTTTTTGTTATCCTGTACTATCTAGTATTGTTACCTTATTATAGGGTAACACCATTAAAGCTATCTATCTATGTATCTATCTATCTATCTATCTATCTATCTATCTATCTATCTATCTATTTACAGATATTAGTAAGTTTCTACCTAATAGGTTTACATACAGTTTTGCGTAAGTTTAATATTAGTTATGCCTTAATTCACTCATCTACCCTGTTCTTCCATTACAGAGTATTATTAACTATCTCATTGCCCTACAGAAGTTGATGCTAAGATTCTTTTATTGACAACATCATACACTTATCCCACCTAGAGTTCCATCCCATATACAGTCACCAAACTCAGACATTATTGTGGATGCCAAGAAGTGCTTGGTGATAGGAGCCTGATATAGTAGTCTCCTGAGAAGCTCGGCTAGAGTTGACAAATACAGAGGCCGATGCTTGCAGCCAATCATTGGACTGAGCATGGGGTCCCCAATGAAGGAGTTAGAGAAGGAATTAACAGAGCTGAAGAGATTTGCAACCCCATAGGAAGAACAACAGCATGAAATAAACTGATTTCTCAAATAATAAAAAAAATAATAATAATCATTTTATAGCCTAAAAAAAAAAAAGAAAAAAGAATCAAACAGACACCCCCCCCCCCAAGAGCTCCCAGGAACTAAACCACCAACCAAAGAGTAGTCATGAAGGGACCTGTGTCTCCCGAGGCATGTGTAGCAGAGGATGGCCTTGTTGGGCGTCAATGGGAGGAGAGGCCCTTGCTCCTTTGCAGGCTTCATACCCCAGTGTAAGGGAATGCCAGAGTTGGGAGGTAGGAGTGGATGGGTGGGTGGGTGGTGGAACACCCTCATAGAAGCAGGGGGAAGGAGGATGAGAAGGAAGGGGGTTTGGGGGAGGGGAAACCAGGAAAGTTGATAACATTTGAAATGTAAATAAAGAAAATATGAAAGAAAGAAAGAAAGAAAGAAAGAAAGAAAGAAAGAAAGAAAGAAAGAAAGAAAGAAAGAAAGAAAGAAA
>NC_034595.1:25809003-25827845 GCF_900095145.1 Mus pahari | reverse complement strand
TCCTATGGCTTAAGACTATATCCATATATTATTACATCTCCAAGACTTCATCAAAGAAGCTTTTCTCTCTTTTTTTTTTTTTTTTTTTTTTTTTTTGCAGTAGATGGGAATTACAGGACCCATATGTGATTACAGTATAGGAAATAAGAAGCTCAGCTCTACGTGAGATCTCTATATTTCCCATGCCTCTCAAATCATAGCATAAGAGGAAGTGTAAGAACCAAGAGTCTAAGGTGATGAATGACTACAAGGAATCACTGTTTACTGGATGTGGCAGAATAGTTGCACATCATGAATTCACAGCAGTTGAGACAGTATGCACAAGACCTCCATACAAAATTCTAGCATGTTATAGGGAGATGAGAACAAACTATCACCCCTATATAAAAAGATCTTGGTAGTTCATAGCATCTAGCAGAGAAGAGACAATTTTCACATTACTCTCCAACCCACATTCAAATGTATATGAATACCATAGATTCTTCTATTCTCATTTTATTTAAGAGAGAGGGTACAAAGCTGGGTAGAAAAAATGGGATAAATTTGCAGCAATGGCAAAATGGGTGAATATGATAAAAAGGGATTATACAAAAATCTTAACAAACTAAAAGTGTTTTAAAACTATGATTTATATTACAGTCCAAATACTGTTCCATATTTTTCAATTCTCTAGCTATAAATCAGATTTAAAGGGATAGAGCCTGAAAAGCAGCTAGTTTTGAAATATTTGAGACGTCTGTGGGTTGATATTTTAATAACATGTCCTCTGAATTCCCATATGCATTTGAAAAAGGGTACAGGTAACATTAAGCATACGAATAAGAGTAACTGCATATGAAAACTCCTTAGGAATCGTGAGGAAGTCTCATTATTCACAACTGGTATAATTAACAATCTGAATCAAGAGAATCGTCTGTCCAAATCCTGAGAAAATATTTCACAAGGCTGAATGACTTGTGCCTTTTGCATGCTTGAAATCAAACAGAACACAAACTAGCAGAAGTTTTTTATATACACATATAGTCATTAGTGCTTAGCATTTTGTTTCTGGTAAGTTTTTCCTTATTTTCATCTCATACAATACTTTCCATCAGAAGCCTCCCGTTCCTCCCCTCCTCACAGACTGCTCTTCATCTCTCCTCTCTTCCAGCCCCATTACTCCTCCATTTTCCTTTAGAAAAGAGCAGGTCTCTCAGGGATATCAACAAAATAGGGTGTAACAGGATACCATAAGGCTAGTCACAAGTCCTCATATCAAGGCTGGTTGAGGCAAAGCAGTAGAATATCCTATGAGCAGGAAAAATAGTCAGATACACCTCACTTTCATTGTTAGGAGTCCAACAAAACCAGAAGCTAAAAACCACAGCATACACACAGAGGAATTAGTACAGAACCATGTAGTCTCAATGGCTTCTGCTTCTGTCTCTGCGAGCCCTGCTTAGTTGATTCTGCGAAGATCTTATAAGAACATGGGCATGGAATGGTAGTGCTGCCATATATTGTCTAATTTTCTCTAGGATTTTGTTGGCATTATACTTTCATTAAAGAATGACATTTCATCTTTTGATTTACAGTAATCAATTATGATGTCTACCAGATACATTTATAAGCACAAATCCACAACATCAACTTAGCTGCAATTATGTAACATTTGATTAAGCTAATATCGAAAGACCCTTCTGAAGAACATCTGGAAAGTCTCTTCTAAAACATAAATATCCTTTTTATGTTTTATATAAGCTCTTCAAGAAATGATTATATATGTGGTGACTGGCTCCCTGCTGCCATTCACAGTTTGTCATCTGTTTTTACCAATATAGTAAGATTAATTACCTACGAAAGTATTCTAATTAAGATCAGATTTAGATTTCAATAAGCAAATAGTAATAATATTGGATGCCTCACTTCACAATATGGTTAAATATATAACCATATAATGAAGTTAGTTCATTTTAATCTGTGAATAATAAATTTACCTTATTTTATACCACTATCACTACTGGCCCACAAACAACATATGTCATTTATCATGTTATATAGAGCACATAGATTCTTAAACTGAAAATCAGGACCACGTACAGGGAGCCTTAATGTAAAGAAAAAAATTTGCCAACAACACTATGACTAGTTACGGCATCCCCACAATTTCAGTGATATCGATGGTCTACAATTACTTTCTCAGGCACAAGTTCTGACAGAGAAGTGGATACACAGTGCTGTAAAATACCAGGCACAGCATAAAACCTGGGAGCAATATCCTTGAAGGCAAACAAGATCACAAGGACAAAGAAGTGTGGAAGGGGGAGCTCAGATAAAAGATCCAAGAATCTGTTTGCTGAAGCTCTGATAGTTGCTGACTGAATGCTATATAAACAGCATTGGAAAAAAATAGAAAACTGTTCATTCATGAAGTGAACCCAGAGTTCAGTGTGTTTGTTTACCAACGTCCACCTCTCCAGGTTCCTGCGTTGCTCATGGTTGTGCTGGCTACAGCATACATTCACCACTAATCACAGCAAAAAGAAGTTCTTTTACCAGGAAAGGAGCCAAGACTATTGGTATAAATGTAAATATTCAAAAGGAAAATTGGCAACGAAATCATTTAGTAAAATAAGGTTGAAAGCTCAAGCTTCATTAAGATATGTTTTTAGTTATTCTAGGCCCTACTATTTCAAAGAAAACTGTGGAAGACAAGGCAGGCTATAATAGCTAGATTATAGAAATATGTACCATTGGAAGATTATATCTAGCTCTTCACCAAACACTACATGAATAGTAGTAGAAAAAAATAAAAATTGTTCACTCTTGGTTTTTGTTTGTTTGTTGGTTGGTTTGTTTCATCACGAGTAATATTGAGTGTCACTGCTGGCCTTGGACAGGGTATATGCAGTTGCTCATGACATCTAATCTTGGTGTCACTCTGGGCCTTGAACAGGTAAATAGTGAAATTTATCACATGGCATCTTAAGTATCACACCAGGACTTGGACTGGGTATATGTTGTTTCTCATAGGTCAGGAAGGGGTACTCAGTACTCAGGTACTCAGTACTCGGGTACTCATGTTCTTAGGTTTTATGCTGCTTGTGTTTCTTTCTTCTATTTAAGCCTGTATAATCTTTTCTTAAGGAGAGAAAATCTTGGATGCAATGGTTACTCTTCCAAGCTTTATGAAGCAAATGAGAAGAAAGGTCCATTTAAAGAGCCTTTGCTGTATGGTTGTTCATCTGTTAGAGGGCCTTGACAAAGCACGATTATAGCTTTTTCTTAGACTCACAGAGCAACATAATAATGTGATTGTTACTATTACATCCAAAATTCTAAGGTAAGATTACAATGAAAATATTTGTAGCTTCCAATCTCCATAGATATTTTATGATTGGGTATATTTGTCATCACTTTCCAGTTGATAAAGGAGAGGGTGAATTAATGATTCTTTGAAAAGCCCTTGTCACCTTCTCTTAGCCACTGTGATATTGGTTCTATAGAGACTGATAGCTTATATTATTGCAGGTTTCTTCTAGTGCTTTATTTTCCTCATCTACTAATAAAGAATGGTTTAATTCAAGGGCAATTCAAGTGACTTAATCCAAGTTCTACTGACATGAAGGCAGCAAACATAACTGGTTGTGAAGTAGACAATTCACCAGAACTCAACCTGTCACTTGCTGATTGTTGTGACTCAGGAGATTATACCATCTGGCCAGAGGAAGACTCAACACAAAGGATGTCATCTGATTCACAAAGTAATCCTCAAGACACTTCATAATGGCCTTAACAGTTTGGATTAAGAAGGGTAAGAACAAGAACATGAAAAAATGAAGTGAGTGAGAGAAGAGATGGACGAGAATAGAAATAGGAAAGGACAAGGTGGGGGAAAGGGGTAGAAAGAAAGGACATGAAGGCCAGAATGCCAAGACTCGCAGTTATTTTTCAATGTGAATTCTGGAGTCACTGAACACAGTAACCTTTTTTCTTTAAAGATTTCTCAAGTCTATATAATAGTGTAGAAGGAACTAAAAAACAATAGCAGAAGGCAAAGAAAAAGTGGTAAGACTTATGAAAGGATGAAAGCTTCAATCATACAGTATATTATAAATTGTTCAATATTTATACAAATAAGCCACCAAAGCTGTCAGACAGATCCAATAACATAACTAAAATGTTGTGATCTAGAAAAAAATTTTTTAATGAGATGACAGTAAATAAAATAAGGCACAAAATAACAATGAGTACTGTAAGACCAAAAATTAGCAAACGGGACCTCATAAAATTTCAAAGTTTCTGTAAGGCAAGAATGAATAATTAATTAATTAATTAATCCTAAATCCTAAATCTGATAGAGGACGAATATCTAATAAATACAAAGAACTCAAGGAGGTAGACTCCAGAAAACCAAATAACCCTATTAAAAATGGGGTACAGAGCTAAACAAAGAATTCTCAACTGGGGAATACCAAATGGCTGAGAAGCACCTAAAGAAATGTTCAACATCCTTAGTCATCGGAGAAATGCAAATCAAAATGACCCTGAGATTCCACCTCACACCACTCAGAATGGCTAAGTTCAAAAATTCAGGTGACAGCAAATGTAGGTGAAGATGTGGAGAAAGAGGAACATTCCTCCATTGATTGTGGGATTAGAATATGGTACAAACACTCTGGAAATCATTCTGGCAAATCCTCAGAAAATTGGACATAGTAAAACCAGAAAATCCAGCATTACCACTCCTGGGCATATACCCAGAAGATGCTTCAAAATGTAATAAGGACACATGCTCCACTATGTTCATAGCAGCCTTATTATAATAGCTAGAAGCTGGAAAGAACCCAGATGTCCCTCAGCAGAGGAACGGATACAGAAAATGTGGTACATTTACACAATGGAGTACTACTCAGCTATTAAAAACAATGAATTTATTAAATTCTTAGAAAAATGAATGGATCTGGAGGATATCATCCTGAGTGAAGTAATCCAATCACATATTATACGCACTCACTGATAAGTGGATATTAGCCCAGAAGCTTGGAATACCCAAGATACAATTCGCAAAACACATGAAACTCAAGAAGAAAGAAGACCATAGTGTGGGTACTTCGATCCTTCTTAGAAGGGTGAACAAAATACCCTTAGAAGGAGTTACAGAGCCAAAGTGTGAAGCAGAGGCAGAAGGTATGTCCATCCAGTGACTGCCCCACCTGGGGATCCATCCCTTAAACAACCACCAAGTCAGACATTATTGTCGATGTTAACAAGTGCTTGCTGACAGGAGCCTGATATAGCTGTCTCCTGAGAGGCTCTGCCAGTGCCTGACAAATACAGAAGTGGATGCTTACAACCATCCATTGGACTGAGCATGGGGTCCCCAATGAAAGAGCTAGAAAAAGTACCAAGGAGTTGAAAGGGTTTGCAGCCCATTAAGAGGAACAACAATATGAACTAACCAGTACTTCCAGAGCTCCCTGCGACTAAACTACCCATCAAAGAAAACACATGGTGGGACTCATAGCCTGCATGTATAGCAGAGGATGGCATAGTCAGTCATCAATGGGAGGAAAGGCCCTTGGTCCTGTGAAGATTGTATGCCCCAGTATAGGGGAATGCCAGGGTCAGGAAGCAGGAGTGGGTAGGTTGGTGAACAGAGGGACGTGGAAAGGGATAGGGGGTTTTTGGAGGGAGAAATAGGAAAGGAGATAACATTTGAAGTGTAAATAAAGAAAATGTCTAATAAAATAAGAATGAAAGAAAAAAGCAAAACACAAGAAGTACAAAATACAGTGAGTTCATATTATTTTCTTTTTCCTCCCAAGTGTTTTCCCTTTTTAATTTTATTGATGAATATTGAATATGGTGATGGTGATGGTGATGATGATGATGATGATGATGATGATGATGATGGTGGTATTTTTTTTTTTAGATTGAATATTGCCACATATCCTATGGTTACTTGCAACACATGATTGCCTCCCGGGTGTCATAATTACAAACTGCATAATTAGTCTATGATTTTATTTAATATGAACATTCACATATTTGTTTAGATGTAGACAGGGGAGTCCACAAACCAATGTGCTCAGAGCTTTCTCTGTGACAGTGTGACTAATTTTTATTTTACTTCAGTACTTAAACATTTATGTTTCATAGCATTATGAAACAAATATTCTTCTAAAGATATTAATACCAAATCAAAGCTCACTTTAAACTTGAGTACCACAAACATATGCAAGATATGGAACCATAAGGAAAACTTAACAAATAATAAAATGAAATGATTATGAATGATCTATATACATCAGAAGAAAAAATTCTATTATTGTAAATATTTAACCAGTTCCTGAAGATTGCTTAGTATAACATTTGTAACTTTCCATATGTATATTTGCTAAAATAAAATAGCTCATGAATTATATATAATTCATTCATATGTATGCTAACTCATCAGTATATCATAAATAAAAGTACACTTTATGTATTTTGAATTTCTCTAAAAGATCAAGGAGTACATCTAGTAATATGTAACATATAATAATAATATAGCCTTTGTAATGGCATGGAGTCTAAACAGAGCCTCTCTCTCTTATATACTGGGGTCCTTATATACTGGGCTTAAACTGGAAACTTCAGCAAACTTCTATGATTTCTTTCTTACTTTGTAATGAACATTAGCTTGGGTGTTAATGGGAATGATGACAGCAACCATAGACCATTTTAGAGATATTTTAAGCTCAGATACTATTACATAGTAAACTTTTGGTGTTTGTCATTCATAAAGAGTGTGATGGCACATTGACCTTGGCTTCTGATCTGAATTTCTGTAACACTGTAAACAACTATTGCTTTAATTTTAACTCCAGTCTCTCAGAAAAAAAAAAATGGATCCAAGGTGCTAAGCTCCAGGTAGTTCCAGTCTTAATCTGCATCCAGAAGTTCAACTCACTTCACCTCTTCTCTTTGGCTGCTGATAATTAAAGGAGAAATTGTCAGGGACCTGGACCAATATGTACATAAAGGCTCCAGAAAATTTGGATCTTAGATTTCTGTTACTATATCAAAGAAAAAGAAGAAGAAGAAGAAGAAGAAGAAGAAGAAGAAGAAGAAGAAGAAGAAGAAGAAGAAGAAGAAGAAGAAGAAGAAGAAGAAGAAGAAGAAGAAGAAGAAGAAGAAGAAGAAAAAGTAGTTGGGGTCAGGCAACTCTCTCATCCAACCCTTCAGTTTAGCCTTAATTGCTTTTGTTGGCCACTATACAGAGGTTTGTAGGATTGTGTAACAAACAAATGCCATCTGAATCACAGTAACAGATAATGGAGAATCAGGTTCCTTCAGACTCATTCAGGAACATTCTGGCTTTTTTCAGACCACATACATCTTCACTGATTTTACTCTATGTATATAGTTTTATCTCATCTCTCCAAAACAGTGATTGTGCATCTGTTTACTTTCCAGACTTCAAAGAACTGATGTGTTTTATCTAGAGTTACTCATCCTGCCTCCCTATGTTACCCTGTTCTTGCTCATATCTATCTTAAATTCCATTACTATTTGCATATAATATGTAACATATAATAATAATATGTTATATAGTTGTCTGCAGATTTGTCAACCATTTTGAGGAAAGTATTGGTCCTTTGTGATAAAAATTTCTGATTTGTAGCACATAGGATTGTTGCATTAGAAAACTATACATGTGAAATATTCACCAAGATACATACGTAAAAAATTATTAGGCACAGACTCTAACCCTTTTATGCATAGGGAAATACATTGAGGGAGGAGGGATAGATTTTCAAATTAAACCACTCAATAAGCCACAAATAGGTAAAAGAACAAATGTGTCATTGTTGTCCTCAACATGTATAGTTTCATAGTAGGCAAAGTTCACTATGAAACAGTGGCAGAATATTTAGATGAAAAATAATTATATTCTGTTAAATGTAAATGGTAGAGGAGGGAATTGAAAGAGTCAACTAAATGGCTTTGAAGATAAAATAAATCATACTTGAAACTTTGAAAAAATTAAGATGAGCAAGAAATAATGAGAGTATAAGGTGTTAATTGGGTCATGACCTCAAGAACTACATGCCTAATTATGAGTACCTTATTTACTTATTAGGAACTGCTAGCACTGTTGGTAATTGAATTTTCAATTAAATGTGTTAGCTTGAGAACATAGTTCAATGTCTTTCCCTAGAAAATTATTCTAAAGTAATAGTGGTGAGGGGCAGATGAGATCAAGTATGATGATATAAGTTTACATCTCCAGGGCTCATGTGAGAAAGCTAAGTGCAACCCAGTAAGTACCATTAGTACTTTAGAAACTGAGACATGCACATCACTGGTGCCCATTTGACATCTGGTCCTGCGAAGCTGATGAGCCTCAGGTTTAATGAGAAATTATGTCTCAAAAAACTGAAGGCAACCACTGATGACCTCTGACCTCCTCAGGCAGTCACCTACAAGTGTATGCACACTCAAACTCACATGTAAACACACCCATAGAGAGAAGATTGTAACAGAATATAAAATAGATGTGAGCAAAAAAACAGGCCAGAATTTGGAGGGGGTTAATTGTAGATAAAAGCCATGAGTTCTCTGAAGGCTAAAGAGTAAATAGATGAGCAATCACTGTTTTTAAAAGATGAGACAAAACTGCCTACATGAAGTAAAATCAGTGAGAAAAGAAAGCTAGAAACAATTTAGGATGCATTCTAAAGATACTTGATATTCTTGAGGCTGTCAGAAATTAAAAGTGTAAGTCCCCCAAATTAGAATTTTCTTTGTCCCTGTTCCCTGTGTGATCACATTGAAGATGATCAGTTATCTGCTTTCTATTATTAAAAATTTGTCTCTTTTAATTTTCTTATTGAGGATGGATGATGGACTCTCACTTTTGATGGTACACGTTGTGACTGTACAATTTGATAACAGACATACAAAAGATTAGAAACCAATGAGATAATTGTCCCCAGTTTGATGCTCCCCTCATCTATTGTCTGTTAATGTGAGTCTTGCTGATCTTTGAGACAGTTTAGTCACTGAATCTTGAAATCTAGTTTTCCTAACACCATTTGTTGAAGATCTTGTCCTTTTTCTTTTTTTCTTTTTTTATTAGATATTTTCTTCATTTACATTTCAAATCCTATCCCCAAAGCCCCCTATACCCTCCCCCCACCCTGCTCCCAACCCACCCACTCCTGCTACCGGGCCCTGGCATCCCCCTGTACTTCACAATACCAAGGGCCTCTCCTCCCATTGATGGCTAACTAGGCCTTCCTCTGCTACATATGCAACTAGAGACACAGTTCTGGGGGGTGGGGGTACTGGTTGGTTCATATCATTGTTCCTTCTATAGGGTTGCAGACCCCTTAAACTCCTTGGGTACTTTCTCTAGTTCCTTCATTAGGGGCCCTGTGTTCCATCCAATAGATGACTGTGAGCATCCACTTCTGTATTTGCCAGGGGTTGGCATAGACTCACAAGAGAGAGCTATAACAGTGTCCTTTCTGGCATATGCAATAGTGTCTGGGTTGTGTATATGGGATGGATCCCAGGGTGGGGCAGTCTCTGGATGGTCTTTCCTTCCATCTCAGCTCTGAACTTTGTCTCTGTAACTCCTTCCATGGGTATTTTGTTCCCCATTCTAAGAAGGAGTGTGGCACCTTTGTCAAAAATAAGATAACTATATCTGTATGGACTACACACAATTCTATTCCATTAATATATACATATTTTCTATGAATACTATGATGATTTTATCAGAAAGGCCTTGGGGTTTAATTTCAATTATATAAAGTCATTATTTTCACGTAGTTTTGCTCTGGCTATAGTGCTGTTTTGTGCCTCCAAATTCATTTCTTTTAATTCTGACTATGTCCCATAACATGGCATTGTAATCTTGATTTCAATTGCATTGGCCATATAGTTTGCTTTTGGTAAAATGGCCATTTTCATAATGTTAATTATTCTAATTGACAGGACTTGTTTTCATCTTCTGTATTCCTCACTTTCTTCATGATCATAATATTGTCAAGATTTTTTATGTTTGTTTCCTTCGTTCAGGTTATTCTTGGGTATTTTATTTTTGTGGATATTGTGAATAGGATCACTTCTCTGACAATATTTTCAGTTGGTTTGCCATAGGATATAGGAAGTCTCCCGTATTTTATATGTTCATTTCACATCTTATCACTTTGATGTAGCTTTATGAGCTCTGAGAGTTTCTTGCTGGAATCTTTAGGGTCCTTAATGTATAGAGTCATACCATCCACAAGGGGTATAATTTTATTTCTTTTCCTTTTCATTTTAACTTTATCTTCTTGTATCGCATTGCTCCCAAGAAGTCTGTAAGCATTATACTGAATAGAAGTAAAAAGAGTGGACACCTTGTCTTACTCCTGATCGTAGAAGAAAGGCTATGAGTCTTTCTTCACTTAACATGATCCTGTCTGTAGATTTGACATATCTAGCCTTTATCAAACTGTGATATGCTCTCTTCATTCCTAACCTTTCTGTGAATTTTCTCATGAAGGGACATTGAATTTTTCAAAGGCTATTGTCTGCATCCATTGAGAGGATCATGTGATTTCAGTCTTTTAGTCCTTTAATATGATGAATTAAACTTAATGGTTTACATATGTTGAACTATTCAGTCATGACTGAAATAAAACTACCTGGGTCATGATGAGATCTTTTTGATGTGATGTTGAATGCAGTTTATGAGTTTTTCATTGAGGATTTTTCATATATGTTCATCAGGAAAATTGATCTAAATCTTTTTTCTGATGACTTTACAAGGATTGGATCAGGGTAGTGATTGCTTAATTTAAAATGGAAGTTTTCCTTTCTTTTTCTACTTTTAGAATAGTTTTAATAGTATTGGTATTAGTTATTATTTGCAGTTTTGATAAAATAGTATAATTAATTCCTTTGGTCCTGGGCTTCTTTTGACATATGTATTTATTGTTTTGTTTTGTGTTATGTTATTCACAGTCCTTCAGATTTAACATAGGGTCCTTCATACACTAAACAAGCATCCTACCACTGAACTTTCTATAATTTTTATTTTAAAGTCTAAGTTGTCCATCGTGGCTTTCAGCTTGCAGTATGCCTGCCTCCTGAGTAGTGGGAGACTTTTTATTCTTGTTTCAATCTGTTTGCTAGTTACAATTCTGTTTAAGTTATTTATTCAATCTTAGTTTTATTTTCACAAGTCACATGCCCTTAGAAACCTGTTTTCTTCATTTAATTTATCAAGCTTAACAAATAACAAGATTTTCTAAGGTATGATGTAATGATTTTCTAACTTTCATCGATGTCTTTGGTAAGTTCCCCTTTTCTATTTTGATCTCATCAATTTGTGTCTCCTGTGTCCTTGGTTTGGTTAATTTGGCTAAGGGTTCATCAATTTCATTTGTCTTCTCAAAAACTCGGATTTTTATTTCATAAATTCTTTCTATTATTTTGTAATATAATAAAATAATTTTTATTAAAAAATTTCTGCCTCCTGAATGGTGAGAATTTATTCCATCTTATCCATCCAGGTCCCACTTACAACTTCATTGTGTTGAGAATCCTCTCTAGGCAGTATAGTTCAGATGTAAGGGATGTGCTTCAACTCATGCAGTACCTCCTCTCAAAAAAAAAATGGTTTGTTGAAATATTCAGTTGTCAGCCATTGTTATTCTGTAGTAGTGAACTTTAGGAGCTTTTCCTCAGATGCAATTTTATCTCTTCACTTAGCAGTAACTCTTCTCAACAGACTTAAAGAAAATATTTATTTGCTTTGCTTATGTATATGTGCACCACATGTATACAGTACCTAAAAAGGCCAAAGAAGACATCAAATTCACCTAGAACTGGAG
This sequence comes from Mus pahari, assembly GCF_900095145.1. Lineage (NCBI taxonomy): Eukaryota > Metazoa > Chordata > Mammalia > Rodentia > Muridae > Mus > Mus pahari. Next base: position 25,815,990 of record NC_034595.1, on the reverse strand, counting down.
TGGCAGGTGGCTGTTCATTAGCATGTGAGTGTTGTGAAGTAAACCCTGTTCCTCTACAAAACTAGCCAGTGCACTTAACTGTTGAAACCTTTCTTCACCTACCTTTCCAGACATCCTTTACTGCTATTCTCTTCTGTCGGTTCAACATATAGTTCAATACCATTCTAGCTGTCAAAAATAAAGGTAATTTAAAACATAAAAGGTTTAATAGATAATAAATATTTGAATTTTTTGTCATATACTCAAATAGCTATCCCTGGATATTTCCTAGTTCTCTTTGCATGGAATCACTTTTGCACTTTTATTTTCTTTAGTTTTTAGTCATGAGATATATTTCTTGGAGGAAGCAATAGCACAGATACTTTTTTTTTAATCTAGTCAGTTTAGTTTATGTCTTTTCATTTAGAAAATTGAAACCATTAACATTTAATATTTCATCTGCTTTCCATATAATCCATTTAGTTTGTAAGGCTTTTCACTAAGATTTTAGTTTGTCTTATTTCGCCTTTATTTCAAACATCATTTTGTTTTAGTTTTACTTCAGCAATTAAATTTGTTTATTGAACTCAGTTTTCATATTTTGTATTGACATTTTCTTTCCTTCACCTCTTTTGTTGCTACTCTCTTGGAATACATTTATGTTTGAATAATGTTATATGTAATATTTTAAATTCTATGTCTGAGATTTCTTCCAAATCATTCTCATTGGGAACCATCACTATGAGATTATTAGTGTGTGAGGAAGACGTGGTATTTTGACTTTTCCTATTGTCTTTGTTTCTGTGCTTTCACATGTGGAGAAACTGTAAGTTTTTTGGTTGGGTTTTTTTTTTTTATATGTATTTTCTGTTGCTTACATCCAAGTACCACCTCTCTTTTAGTTGTAATGTTTGCAACATATAAGATAGGACTAAGTAAGAGTAGGTTTGAAGTATCATTTTCCTCTGTGGGACTACTAGTTAGTGCTAGATGCTCTTATCTTGAGTCTACAACTTCTGCTTAAGCTACTTGAAAATACAAAACTTCCCATGTGTTTGTAGGCATAACTGAACTCAAATCTTATCCATTGTCTGAGTCTACAGGTTGTGTTGAAGCAGCAGGAAATGTAGAATTTCCTGCATGCCAATACTCTTTACCATGTTTCAAGCCATTATCCATGTAGGGATACACTTTTACTAATGCAGCAGTAAGACATGAAACATCTGTGTTTTGAAGATGCTGATATGGGGTTCAAGAGAAGTAAATCTTGATATTTTATAACAAAATCTCAACACATAATTATGAAATGGAAAGTGAATATGACCAGGAATGATTGTGAGAATTCTTCCAAATAATATATTGTATACATATCAGAAAAATCATCTACAAGAAGTGAAAGTGGCCACTTTTTTTAGTTAGTTTTGTTTGTGTTTTTGCTTGTTTGAGATAGGGTTTCTCTGTGTAGCCCTGGCTAACCTGGAACTCACTTTGTAGAGCAGGTTGGATTAAAGGTGTGTCACCACACCCAGCTGAAAGTGGTCTTCCTAGAACCAGGGAACAAGTTATGGGGTACAAGAAGAGGTCAGGTCTCCAACTTCTCAGTATAAATACTATCATTAATATTTACAAATTCACTGCATGTATATCTAGATCACTATTCTAAAGACTAGTAAGAAATACCTTTGACAATAAAATGATGTTTTGATGGCACCCTACCATATATTTGTTTCATCTGATTTTAACCTGTGTTAAAATTCTCAATGAAATCTTATGATTATCACAGGTACTGTAAAATGACCCTTGTTCAACTGTGTGGGTAATGTGGATATCCAATCAAATTCCTAAAGTTGCTAGCTGGTTTTTGAGTTGGTACCCTGGTTACAAAACATTGACTACAGGAAACACAGAAGTGGAATGTTATGCTTTGCCTACTGAGTGAAATCTATGCTTAGTGCTAATGAACTTGTCTGCAGAATCTAATGGCTAATGTACAATATTAATTCCACACAAAACAAAATTGGAAACAAATAAAGTGTGACAAAAAGGGGTCATAGAGAAGCTTAAAATTAAGTACAAGCATAGCTCCTCTGACCTCACCTGCTCTCATTTGGATAACTATAATTTTATGTCTCCCAACAGCTACTGGGCTAAGAGCCAGTGCTGACTCTTTCGTCCAGCTAAAAATAAATGCCACTTTGTTGTTAGGTATAGATCTTTATGTTGAGGATTCAAATACTCTTACCAACATTTCCTATCTTTTGCTTAATTGACATAGTATAAAACAGATGGCTAAGAGAGTATTTGTCACAATGCTGTGCATATAATCATAGAAGTGTGAAATTTATTCCACTGGGGTAGAGGCTTGAATAAAATAATCCCATATTGTAAGTTAATTGCTATAGTTGACATGGAAATGTACCTCCTGCCCACACTGCAATTTACATACTTTTTTTGTGTATGTGGCATATAGTTACCTCAATGAAACTTGCTTATTTTAGTGTTTACAATGAATAGTTGCTTTCAGGTATGGCATCTTCCAGAAGCCTCCTTCCTATCAAACTTTCAAAGCCAAAGTTCTCAAGTACTTAAGATTAGTAAAATTTAGTTTTCAAAACTGTCAAAGCAAAATTTAACCATTTGAAAGTCATCAACATAATGTATAAATTAAAATATAAATAATTGATTTTTTTGGAGATGAATTGTTTAACAGAAGTCAGAAATTAAGCTGTCTTTACCCTAATAGTTGCCTTTCTCTTTCCTCTTTTTTCTCTGTTTCCATGTGCACCTCTAATTTTGTCTATATCTTTCTCTGTTTCTGCCCCACTTTGTCACTCCGTGGGTGTTTCTCACATACTTTTCTGCTCATGAATGCTTATCCATTTAGAAAAATGAATTTATACTGTTTTTACTAATTTATAAAGTAATAATAATATACTTATATCTTCTAAACTAAATAGCTCACATCCAATTCTCTATTGTTTGTTCCCAGTGCTAATACTTCCTATTCCTAACAGAGTGTTTTCATAGTTACCAAAAAGTGGCAGGTTTCTTTCTTATTTAATTTAATATTTAATCTGCACTTTGAATAATTAGACACACACAAAAGGCAAAAATATGTAATCCCTAAATTAAGGACATCATGCTCTGTTGGCATTGTCCCTTATTTCTGTAATTATTTATTTTATTTTATTATTTGATATTTTATTTACTTGCATTTCAAATGTCATTACCATTCCCCATTTTCCCTCTGGAAACCCTCTATTCCATGCCCCTCCCACTGCTTTGATGAGGGTGCTTCCCACCCACCCACCTACTCCCAATTCACTGCCATGGCATGTCCCTGCACTGGGGCATCAAGCCTGCACATGACCAAGGGTCTCTCTTCCCACTGATGCCAAAGGCCAAGGGCCTGCCCTCCCATTGATGCCAGATAAGGTCATCCTCTGCTACTTATTCACCTGGAGTCATGTGTCCCTCCATGTGTATTCTTCGGCTGGTGATTTAGTCCTTGGGAGCTCTGGGGCAGGGGTTGTCTGGTTGGTTGATATTGTTATTCCTATGGGGTTGCAAACCCCTTCAGTTCCTTCAGTCCTTTCTCTAACTCCTCCATTGGGGTCCCTGTGCTCAGTCCAATATTTGGCTGTGAACATCTGAGCATCCACCTCTGTATTTGTCCGGCTCTGGCAGAGCCTCTCAGGAGACAGCTGTATCAGGCTCCTGTCAGCAAGCACTTCTTGGCACCAGCAATAGTGTCCGGGTTTGGTGTCTGCAGATAGGATGGGTCCCCAGTTGGGGAAGTCTCTGGATGGCCTTTCCTTCAGTCTCTGCTATAGACTTTGTCCCCATATTTCCTTCAGAGATTAGCAAGGCTGTTTTAAAATTTTGGAGATGAGTAAGTGGCCCTATCCCTCAACTGAGGGGCCTTGCCTAACCTTTGGATATGGCCTCTACAGATTCTCCCTCCCCTTTGTTGGGTATTTCAGCTAATGTCATCCCTGTTGCATCCTGAGAGCTTCTTGGTTTCCTGGCATCTGGAATTTTTTGGTGGCTATCCCAGGTTTCCCAGGCCCCATTGCTACACAGCTCTGTTCAATTTCCTGACATTCTGTCTATAGAAAACTTTAGAACATACCAATAAATGAAAAACAGTTTGGTTATTATGAAAATTGGTAGTGAAAGCAACAATAAAGCTTTGAACTACAATCACCTATATTCAAAGCACTCTAAGTCCTACCACAGAAATATTTCTACATTGTCTACACTATTCCTAATAGCTAAGAAATAAGATGAGCCTAGATATTCAGTAAGAAATACATGGAATAAAAAATATCTGGTACATACATACATTGAAATTTAACAAACGTGTAAAGAAGAATAAAACCATGAAATCTGTGGGAAATGGATAACACATATTATCATGCTAAGTGAATAAAACCAGACAAATATAGACATATTTACTCACATGCAGAACTTAGACTTTCTCTGTGTGTGTCTCTGTTTCTGTCTTTATATCTCTCTGTGTGTCTCTGTCTATGTCTCTCTTTCTCTGTCTCTCTGTGTGTGTATGTATGTGTGTGTGTGTGTGTGTGTGTGTGTGTGTGTGTGCATGAGTTTATGAGGAATATGCATGTGCGTATGTGTTTTTCATGAAATTAAAAAGACTTTTAGATGGAGTGATGGAGAGAACCATCTGGGAGTAAGGGTAATAAAATACATGTGATATAAAAGAAGAATTGCTGTTGGCAGATAAAAAGAGAGGCAGTCAGAAGAATATAAAGAAGTACAGGAAGGAATGACAAGGGAGATCAATTAGTCACATATTATGAAAAAGCCAAAATGAAATTGATATTTTCTGGCAAATATTTTAAAAATTAATAATAAATGAAAGAATAACAAAAAGATACAAATTTTAAGCCAAGAATAAATACTAAGAAAATAACTAATTATATATAGCTTAAATTCATCAATATAATTACATAATTTTTAAATATGTATTTTTATATATAGGATTGCATTTATATATTATATATTATATATATTATATACACCATATTCCTGCATTGGGCCCACCAAAGTCAAAGAAGGATTTACACCTCCTAGAGCTGAAGTTAGATAGTTGTGAGCCACAATGTGGGTGCTGGGTACTGAAGCCACGTCCTGTACAAGACCAACAACTGATCTTAAAAATTGAGCCATTGTTTCAGACCCTAAAATGTTTGCCATTCCCTATAAATATATATTTCAAAAATGAAACAAAAGAGATATGTTTAAATATAATAAAAATATTTATAATAATTTAATATCTTAAAATGCAGTATATTTTATAGTAAAAATGAGAAGTGGATAAAATGAAAATTCACACAAGAAAAATTTAACTTGGTTAATAAGTATGCACAAAATAGTCAAACTCTTTGTGTAGTAATTAAACTAATAGTGAGATTCTATTTTCAACTCCAAAATTGGCTAACATTAAAAATATATTCTATTCATTTTCAGTGGATGGCAATTAACACAGAGTCCTGAAACTGGTCAGAGTAGAGTCTAAGTGTGAACTTATCAACCCTAAATGAAACAAACATTCACATCTTACCTCTTACTGACCTTATTCAGGAAACAGTAGAATAGATAGCAGAAGACAGTAAGAGTCAGCATTGTGGTGGACTGCTGCAATAGTTTCTTCTTGACATATCAGGATTTTTGCTTTCATGAACTCATAGAATGTGTTACTACCCACACAAGACCTGCATGGTATCAAGCCAATCAACATTAGACTGTAAATGGGAGAGGTGTTTATCAGGCTACATAGTTTGCGGAAAGACTTTGGTGGTCAAAGACTGTTGGGAAAAGAAGAATTAATTTTCTTCAAAGGATGGGCCCAAGTAAGGATTCCCATGCTCCATTGCTTGACTCTACATCCACAAATACATAAACAGCACAACTTGTAATTGATATGGAATCAGTTATATTTTTTTAAAGAGAATTTGAGTTGAAGAAGAAAGTGGGAAGATAGGAAATAGATTTAGGAGAATTTATGGGATAAAGTAGGAGTAAATAGGATGAAAATACATATGCTTTTCATTAACAGAGAATTAGAAATACCTTCCATCACAAGTCAGACTCTAGGTTAGTATAAATTGAAACATAATTTGAAAAATCTTATTTTATTCAAGTATCATTATATTTTAAACTAGTAACTCTATTATTTCATAATTAGAAAATATTGAGAAATACACATAGAATTTTAAGTTGTTAAACAATCAAATTATTACAAAATTGTCACCTTACCACCTGTCTATTGGTAGATTAATCATATTGTATGCATGAGTCAGAAATACATATTTGTATATATATATATTCATATATATATTCATATATATATATATATGTGTGTGTGTGTGTGTGTGTGTGTGTGTGTACACATAAGCATGTTAGAAAATATTGTAATTACATGAAAAAAAAAGCTATTTTGATATACTTCAGTATTTTTCAATTGAAATTCATACTTACCAGGAAGCACAAAAGTGAAAGATCCACTATAAAGCAGAGGGGGAACTCAGGAAGCCTGGCCTTTCCTTGAGGATTGGGGTTTTCTTAACTTCTATCACTAATTGACAATGTCATTAAAGTGTAATGTCACCCTACCTATGCTTTCAGCCACCCTCAGATACAGAATTCTATTTCTTACTAAACATCTAATGCACTTTTTGGCTTCGCCATCATGATGTATAACAACACATCTTACTTAGAAACCTGAGTCTCATTTTCATTTTAATTTTTTCTTTTTTTCCAATTTTTATTAGGTATTTACTTCATTTACATTTTAAATGTTATCCCCAAGACCACTATACTCTCCCCCCTCCCGCTCCCCTACCTACCCTCTCCCCCTTCTTGGCCCTGGTGTTCCCCTGAACTGGGGCATATAAAGTTTGCAAGACCAAGGGGCCTCTCTTCCCAATGATGGCTGACTAGACCATCTTCTGCTACATATGCAGCTAGAGACATAAGCTC
>NC_034595.1:25793985-25808992 GCF_900095145.1 Mus pahari | reverse complement strand
CATTCTCATCTACTCCCATTATCCATAGGTTTGGTCTTTTCATTGTGTCCTGGATTTCCTGGATGTTTTGAGTTCGGATCTTTTTGCATTTTGCATTTTCTTTGATTGTTGTGTCCATGTTCCCTATGGAATCTTCTGCACCTGAGATTCTCTCTTCCATCTCTTGTATTCTGTTGTATTCTTGCATCGCTCCTGATTTCTTTCCCTGGGTTTCTATCTCCAGAGTTGTCTCCCTTTGGGTTTTCTTTATTGTTTCTACTTCCACTTTTAGATCCTGGATGGTTTTGTTCATTTCCATCTCCTGTTTGGTAGAGTTTTCCTGTAACATTTTAAGGGATTTTTGTGTTTCCACTTCAAAATCTTCTCTCTGTTTACCTGTGATTTCCAGTATTTCCTTCTTAAAGTCCTCTATCATCATCATGACAAGTGACTTTAGATCCATGTCTAGCTTTTCTGGTGTGATGGTCTATCCAGTACTTGCTATGATGAGAGAGTTTGGTTCTGATGATGCCAAGTAACCTTGGTTTCTGTTGCTTCTGTTCTTATGCTTGCCTCCTGCCATCTGATTATCTCTAGTGCTTGCTGCACTCAATATATCTGATTGGAGCCTGTCCTTCTTATAATCCCAGTTGATTCAGGACTTTTCAGATTTCTCTGTGATTCTTTGATTGTGGGCTCCTGTGTACCTGAGATTCTGGGTGTGTCTGAGTTCTTGGCAGTCAAGCTTCTCTGAGACGCTCAAATACTAGTGTGACCCAGCTTCTATTATCCTGGGATCCTGTTGTCCTAAGATCCTGGGCGTTTAAAGTTCGTGGAAGTGGTGACTCCTTTGAGGACCGTGGAGTTGTCTGGTCTGCTTGAAACCAAGGTAAACCTGAACTGATTAAAGGAACCTGANCCTCTGGTCAGGAAAGGCTCTGATGTCCTTGATCCTGCTGTCACAGGCTCAGCACTATTGGATTGGAGCAGATGTTGTGTTCCACTCACCAGTGATCCTAAGGTCACTTAGATCTGACAAAGAGGTGATTCTTGCTCAAACAGGCCTGTAGAAAATTACACTTGAAATATTTTTAAGCTAGTATTTCCTTCAGAGGCGATTATTTTAATTAATTTCATCTGTATGCAGATTTCCTATTCCTTTAAGTTATAAGGTTGAATTCACTTCATCATAAGAAGTTGCCTATTAAATATCAAATTTGTTTGCCTAAGAAATTGTTCATGTCTTCACATTTTAGAATGTGATCTCCTCCAAATCTGGGTTGACATCATTTTCTCCTGCTCACCATCTACTCTGAGCTCGCCACTACTCAGAATGCTGGATAATTACTGATAAAGAAGGCACTTATGGATTTAGACACTTTCTAGTGCAGAAGGAACAAGTAAACAAATGTGTAGCTAGTTGGTGGGAATCACAATGAAGGAGACAAAATGAAGAGGTGGCCTCTATGTTCCAGGGCCCTCCAAGAAACAGGTTATTTTATGAAAAAGAAGGGAAAAAATCCTAAAATACTTTCATAAAACAAACAAACAAACAAACAAAATCCAACCTGTGTGTTTGAGGTAATGAGATACATTTTCATTGCATAAAACACAGGATTGATCTGCACAACTTGGGATTTGAGGGAAATGGGTATATAATTGAAATACACAAGTAATTTGGTAATTGTTTAACAATTTCTACAAAGCAGATTAGGGGAATCTATTTAAAAAGGAAAATTGAAGCTGTGATTGTTAAGGTTTTCTTATAAAATGGAAAAATAGTTCAATTTTCTATGTTCCAGAAAGGGCCAATTATAAGAACATTTTGCGGATCTTGGAAGTTCTTTGATGTTCTCAAATCAATGATAATTTTTAGTAGTCTCAAGTTACAGAAAAAAATAAGTATAAAGCTTTCATATAAAACCTCCTTGTCCTCAGCTTCCTTTACCTCATGATCCCTAATCCTTGAAGTAGTCATATTATTTCCTTAGACATTAATGTCTAGCCCTTCCTGCATTACAGTACCTCTGTATCATTATATGGCTTGATAATCTCATTTCTTTTATCATTTAATTATATTTCATTTTACAGTTTATCTGATCCTTTTTTTATTCACTTTACATTCTGATGACTGTCACCCCTTCTGTTTCCCCCTCCCACAGTCCTTCCTCCCCTCCCCATCCCTTTCTCCTTTAAGACAATGGAGTCCCCCTGGATATTTCCCCAGCCTGCCCTGGTACATCAAATCTCTGAAGACTAGACAAGGCAACTGAGTTAGGAGAAAGGATTTCACAGACAGGTAAAAGCTTTAGAGATAGCCCCTGTACTGCCCCCCCCCCACACACACACTAGTTGTCTGGGACCCAAATGAAGACTGAACTGCACATCTGCTGTGTATGTATCTGGTGGGTATATTTGGCCCATGTATGCTCTTTGGTTGGTTATTCAGTCTGTGAGAGCCCACAAGTATCCAGGTTAGTTGACTCTGCTTGTCCTCCTGTGGAGTTCCTATCCCCTTTCAGCATCCTCAATCCTCCCTGAAACTCATTCATAAAAGTCTCCAAACTCCATCCAATGTTTGGCTGTGGGTTTCTGCATGTCTGAGACAATTGCTAGTGGAGCCTCTCAAGGGACAGCCAGGCCAGGCTCTTGTCTGCAAGTATCATTAATAGGGTCAGGGCTTGGTGCTTGCCCATGGGATAAGTCTCTAGTTGGGATTTTTATTGCTTGGCCATTCCCTCAGTTTAGGCTCTATCCCAGTCCCTGCATTTCTTCTAAGAAAAAAAAAAATGGGTCAAAAGTTTTGTGTGTGGATTGGAGTCCCTATTGCTCTACTGAGGTTCCTGCGTAGCTAAAGGAGGTGGGCACTTCAGGTTCCATATCCCTAATTCTGTGAGTCTCAGCTAAGGTCATCCCCATTGATTCTTGGTAGCCTCCCCTATCCCAGATCTTTGGCACTTCTGGAAAATGTTCCCTTATCAGCCTCCCCCCATGCAGCTACAGATTTTCATTCTCATAGTCATCTGGTCATCTCACCTGTCTCTCCACATACGTGATCCTGAAGTGCCCCATTCCTCTCCCCATTCCCTTTCCCACCTAGTGCCCTCCCTCAATATGCCTCCTATGATTATTTTATTCTCCATTCTAAATGAGATTCAAGCATCCTCACTTGGGCCTTCGGTCTTGTTTAGCTTCTATGGGTCTGTTGAGTATGTTGTGTGAGTATGCTGTATTTTATGGCTAATATCCACTTACATGCAAGTACATACCATGCATGCCCTTTTGGGTCTAGGTTACCTCACTCATGATGTAATTCTCAAGTTCCACCTATTTGCCTTCAAAATTCATAATGTCTTCCTTCTATACAGATGAATAGTATTCCATTGTATAGATGCACCACATTTTCTTTATCTACTCCTCAGTTGAGAGACATCTAAGTTGTTTCCAGTTTCTATTATGAGTAAATCTGCTATGAACATAGTTGAGCAAGGGCCTCTGTGGTATATTGAGACATCTTTCGGTATGTGGGGAGTGATATAGCTGTGTCTTGAGGTAGAACTATTCAGTTTTCTGAAAATCTACCAAATTAATTTCTGAAGTGATTTATGAGTTTGCACTCCCACCAGCAATGGAGAAGTGTTCGCCTTGCTCCACATCCTCCACAGCAGGTGGTATCACTTGGTTTTTGATCTTACCCATGCTGATGTACTTTAGGTAGAATCTCAGACTCATTTCAATTTGCATTTTCCTGATGACTAGGGAATTTTTACATCTCTTTAAGTATTTCATGGCCATTTGAGATTCTTTTGTAAATTCTCTGTTTAGCACACAGAAACCCACACATTAATAATTATTTATTTCCTGTGGGGTATTGTTGGGTGTAGTTATCCTCCTTGAGTTGAAATTTTCCTTCCTTCCAATTGTTCTGGATTTGTGGATAGATAATTTTTAAATATGCACTTGTCTTTATACATCTTATTTTCTCCATCTATGGTGATTGAGCATTTTGCTGTGTATATCAGTCTAGGTTGGCGTCTATGGTTTTCTAGAGGTTGCAAGGTATCTGTCCAGGCTCTTCTAGCTGGAGTATAGAGTCTTTGGTGAGAAGTCAGGTATAATTCTGAGAGGTCTGCTTTTGTACATTACCTGGCCTTTCCCTCTTTGTTACTTTTAATATTCTTTTTGTTATGTAGATTTTGTGCTTTCATTATTATGTGGATGGAGGATTTTCTTTTCTAAACCAACCTAATTGTCATTCGATAAGCTTCTTGTATGTTTATATGCATCTCTTTCTTTTTGTTGGGTAAGTTTTCTTTTATGATTTTGTTGAAAAATATTTTCTGGTACTTGAACCTGAGGCTTTTCATCTTCTTCTATTCCTATTCTTTTTTTTCCTTTTTTAAAAAATGTATTTATTTATTTATTTTTTTCTTTATTTACATTTCAAATGCTATCCCACTCCTGCTCCCCTACCCAACCACTCCCACTACTTGGCCCTGGCCTTCCCCTGTGATGGGTCATATAAAGTTTGCAAGACCAAGGGGCCTCTCTTCCCAATGATGGCCGATTAGGCCATCTTCTGCTACATATGCAGCTAGAGACACGAGCTCAGGGGGTACTGGTTAGTTTATATTGTTGTTCCACCTACAGGGTTGCAGTCCCCTACAACTCCTTGGGTACTTTCTCTAGCTCCCCCATTGGGGGCCCTGTGTTCCATCCAATAGCTGACTGTGAGCCTATTCTTCAATTAGGCTTTTCATGGTATCCCAGAATTCCAAGATGTTTCATATCAGGGTTTTTTTCTTTGATTGATATGTCAATTTCTTTTATTGTATCTTCTACACTTGAGATTCTTCCATCTCTTGTATTCTCTTTGGTAATGCTTGCATATGTTGGTCCTATTCTCTTCCTTAGGTTTTCCATCTTGAAGATTCCCTCAGTTTTTGTTTTCTTTATTACTTCTATTTTCATTTTCAGGCCTTGAACAGTTTTATTTATTTCCTTCACCTGTTTAATTGTATTTTCCTGTATTTCTTTAAAGGACTTATTTGTTCCTTCTTTAAAGGCCTCTACGTGTTTGATTATATTTTCCTGTATTTCTTTGATGGATTTACTCATTTCCTCTTTAAAGTTCTCTATCATCTTTATAACATTGGTTTAAGGTCATTTTCACATACTTTGATTGTATTTGGATATCCAGAGCTTGTAGTAATAGGGTAGCTGTGCTCTGATGGTATTTTTTGTTCTTTTGAGGGTCATTAGCTGTCTGGGTTGCTTTACTCCCTGGATGTACCTGTTGTAGTAGATATTGGGAAGAGGTCTAACCTCAGTGATCCTGGTGGTGCAAGCCTTTGATGAGTATCCCTAGGCTGTATGGTTCTGGATCAGCAGGTTTGATGAAGGTGGGCTGAGAGGTGTCAGGAGAATGGGGATCCAGTGGGAATATCAGACTGCTCAGGAAAGCTGGGCGTGCCCCAGAAGACTCTGTGGGTAGGGTAGATGGGCATGGGAAGGGAACCAGCAGGTCTAATGAAGGTGGGTGGAGAGGTAGCAGGGTAGTGGAGGCTCTCTGGGGATAGCAGATGGTTCAGAGTAGCTGGGGTACCTCAGAGGACTCAGTGGGCAGGGAACATATCTATTTCTTGAATAATATCTTGCTTGCTTCCAAGTTTTGGCAATTATGAACAAAAAATACATTAAATATTTATTCTTTTTTCCCTCCAATTTAGACAGTGTGTCTCCTATGCTGCCATCATTGAAGAGTCTTGAATATGTTTTCAAAAGATGAAGCCCATGGCTACTTTATTGAAAAGAGATTTGGAGACAGATATGAATATAAAAAGTGAAATAGGAAGCTGGAACAGTAATCTAGAACTGGGTGCATACAACTTAGATGAGGTGAGAACAGAAGCAATAAGCTATTGCAAGTAATAGAGGGCTTGCTTGAAAAAAGAAAGAGAGAAACCAGAGAGGAGAATGATAAAAAATAAATGGAAATCTATTAAATGTGAAACAGAGATATAGACAGTGTCATTTACTGACATATTTAGTAAGAATTTAGAAGCATGTTGGAGGTTAAAAGACTCATATGAGTTCAAATAAATGATTGCTAGAGATAGAAGACTCATCACCTTTCCAAAAGGTTAACACGAGAGATAGTAATTCAAGGTACAAGGGATGGAATTTATATAGGAGGTTTAATTGAGCTATTATTGATTCCTGATAACTTCATAGCTATGCAAGAGAGGAACAAAGGACCAGCTGTGGAAAGTAAAGTACCTACGTCCAGATGTCTTACACAAGGACATACCTTCAAAGGGAAAGGGCACATGTAGAGAGTAAAAAGGAAATACAGCAGAAGGATCATAAAAGCCACTGAAGAGATATTTGAGGAAGCAAGGTGATGTCCATGTCATTCAGTTTCACATGACGTCTCTCTGTGTCCCTGCTCCATGTCACTGTAATTACCCTGTTAGCTATAAACCACAAACATGTCTCATAAAACAATGTGAGCTAATAACAGGTTCTCTTTAAAGTAATATTCTCTTAAAAAGAACATTTTCCTTTAAAGAATAACTATTATACAGACAGTTATTTTTAAGTGTTTTGGTACATTGTTTGTTTGTTTGTTTGGGAGAATGGAGGTTGCAAGACTTTTAGAGACATAGTGTATGTCAGACAATTGCAGGGGTGGTGGCCAGAGAGGCAGCTCAATAATTTAGAGAACTTACTGCTCATGTAGAGCACTTGGGTTCAGTTCCCAGCATCCACATGTTCCCTCAGAACCATCCCAGAGCTACAGTTCTAGGGGATTGTATGCCTTTCTAACCTCTGGTGACACCAGACACAGATGTGGTACACACACACACACACACACACACACACACACACACACACACGCACACACACACACAGACATGCATATATAATACACATCTAGTCAAAATGCACACACACATATATATACATGCATACATACATGCATACACATGCATGCATATATAATACACATCTAGTCAAAATGCACACACACACACACATATATATATATATATATACATATATATACATGCATACATACATACACACATATACACATGAACAAATAAACATTTATAAAAAAGAAATATATAAATGTAGAGCAAGTGAAGATAAAACAAAATTAAAATTCTTACTAATCAAGAGAATAAATAGAAAAACAAAGAGAATAAATAGCAAAATCGTGTTACCAGAAAATAATTAGGAAAATGTAAAACTAGCTTTAGCTTTACATATAATATTGCCTAAAACCCAAAAGTAAAAGGGTTTTGATATGCAAAGCTAACAGGAAAATAAAGCAACTGATAACAAATATATCTGAGACACTGTGCATTTCAAAGTGCTACTTGTTTAGATGAGTATAAGTGCAATGCTGTCCTACTTTAAACATTATTATTTCATATTGAAAAAGGAATAATCTTAAATTGAAAATGGATATCATGAACTTCATTTAATGCAGGACATATAGAGTAAGATACCAATTTCTTTATATTATGAATATAAGATTAAATAATTATGACAGTATCACAACTATTATTACCTCCTTTTTAGTACTTTACAAGTAAAATAGAAAAAATACAATTATAAAAATATAATATAAAATAACTAAATCATAAGTATTTTTTTGTTCCAAGTCCCATGTCTATCACTAACATGGTTTAATTCAGTAACTAGAGTTCATTCAAATGATACCTTTTATTAGATACTGCCTGATCAAAGTACAAGAATAATATTACTATCAATCTCCTAAGCACATGTACACACAAAGGAATCTTTTCCTTGATTGGGTTTAGTAATTTCTATCCTCAGTTGCCATTGTAGCCATGGTATAAGAGGACACACCTGATGGTCAAGATATTTGCATCTTACTCATAATGCTGATTTTATATACAGAATACAAGAATACAGGATTATGAAGACTTCCACCTAAATTCCAAATGATGATCTCAGAATCCAAGAAATACATGGTATATTAGGAACTTTTCTTTCATTTTTTTTTGTGATAAACACAATGACTAGACACAACTTACAGAAGAAAGGTTGTATTTTAGCTTACACTTCCAGAGAGAAGTTGATCATAGCAACAGAGTTGTGGAATGTCAGCAGGTGTGGCAAGCAGGGTTTGCATTTCATTATACACAGGAAGCAGATAGAGAAGGACTGGGATTAAGAATTTGACTGAGCCAAAGCCCATCCTGGAAGGCATGTTTAGGAAAACATGTGCTTCACCTCCTGACAGTTTCAGTACCTTCACAGAGAATGCCACCAGCTGGGGACCAAGTATCCAAATATATAGGCTTACTTGTGATACTTCCAATAAATCCAGCCCATTTGGTCCCTACATAGGTTCATTGTCACATGATTTCACATCCCTGTATGTAGCTGTTCTTGGCAGTTAGTTCACAATTTCTGACCTCAGTATATCTCTAAAACCATGGAGGAAGAAAGGGAATCTGCTCTATCTTGCATTGTTCTTGCTCCCAAGGCCAGCACCATGTGGGAGACATTGCTAAGTTCAAGCAAGGCCCTTATTCTGCTGGACTACTTTTGTATATTGAAACAATTGTTTTCTAGGATAAAGAAATCTTTCAGAATCTCTAGCACAAAGTGGAGGTCTAGGTGGCCTGGCTGTGATCTTGCCCTGAAGGCACCTTTCCTGTCTTTTCAATGAAAAGAAGCCAGCTCCCTGTTAATTATGCTCAACTCCTTAACAATTTCAGTCTGTTTTTTATCACCTGATTTGGCTGTAACTTTGAGTTTCTCAGTGGTTTTTCTCTCTTAATTTTCACATTTATTCTTTCTGTTGGTCTTCTTACTCTTTTTCATTGTAAGTTTACATAAGAATAATTGATGATAGCCATGTCACAGACTTGATATTATATTGTCTTACAATTTCCACTGCCAAAGTAATTAATCCATTAGTCTTTAATTTAGCCTAAGGTAGCTTCTCTAGATATGGGCAGAATGTAGCCAAAATATTGTTTTTTGCCGTATGGTTCTAAAAAAAAAAAAAAAAAAAAAAAAAAAAAAAAAAAAAAACCCTCATTGTCCTCCTTTGAAACTATGTAAGTCCACTCTTCACTGCCTGTCTCTCTCAGAAATACTTTCTTCCAGGAACCAATTACAATAGTGTATTAAGTCCTGTGCACAGCATTTAATCACTTTCTGACCCAAAGATCCTAAGTCTTCCACATTCCTCCAAAAACCAACATGATCAAGTTCCTCACATCATCAATTTTAAATCTCCTGGCATTATTTTTTTTTGTTATTTTTCTGTTGTATTGATAAAATATCATGACCAAAGGCATCTTAAGTAAGAAAGAATTTATTGTCAGCAGGAGCAGAAAGTCTAAGGATCATACATATATTATCCACATACAGAAAGCAGAAGGAGGGAGAAGAGCAGAGCAAGAGAGAGACAGACAGAGAAAGAGACAGAGACAGAGACAAAGAAGCAGGTCTATAAGCTATAAGCTCTCAGTGAGGCTATGGGAAATTTTTTCTTTCAAACCACCACACATGATAATGTCAGGATTGTTGAAGGTAGTTTCAGAGAGAGCATACTACTCTATGCCCTGTGAAGGTACAGCTGAAAACATAATGAAGAACCAGAAATTAGAGAGTCCAACAGTATCAGACTCATATGGAAGCAACTAAGTAAGAGGTAGTTAGGAGACTGAAATGGCAGTGGCTGGATATGGGGCTGTATATATCCTCAGAGAGTAGATCCTAGGTCTCACATTAGACATTGAACTATGAGATTGAGGTGGTGAAATAATTGTATGTGTGCAAAACATAGCACTAATATGCTAAAGTGTATTTTGATCTTTGTGTATATGTGTGTGTGTTTTCAGTGACTGATGAGGTAAAGAATTATTTTTCAATTAAAAATTTATATCTGGTAAAAGTACTAAAAGTTTGTTAAATTTAACTATCTTACATTTCCAGCATTTGAAAATATTGATATATTATATATAAAATGTTATATTTCCTATCTTATGAGAATATTGAGATATAATTATATGGAAAGCATTTTACAGATGTAAAAAGTAAGACTCAAATGATCAACTGCTTAAGATCAGATTTGTAAATAGGAAAAGCAGATTTAGAATGACATAACCTACCACCAAAGACAAAAATCAATTTAAAAAATAGTGCTTCTGAGATTAAAACATCATTGACTCTCTGTACAAGTTGAAAAAATGATTCATGACTTATTTTTTATGCTACTGGAATCTAGCAATAGAAAGTATTCTACTGCATTAGTCAAGAAAAGCCAATTGAAACCATATAGCAATTTTGATTTTTTTAAAAAATATAGTGCCTTTGAGCAGCGCTCATCAGTCTGTCTCTACTGCAGTTAGTTTTACTGTCAACTTTTCACCTGTTTGAAACAACCAAGTACAGAGTCTCACCTGAAAAGTTGACCTAATTTCCTTGATTGATGGAGAAGTCCCAATGCAATACTTTTGGAGATCAGCCCAGATTTAAAAAAAAAAAAAAGGAGGAAGTTGACTCTTGCCTTTGGCTTATGTGGCCTTTCTTCTTCCTCTTGAGTTGATTTACCATGTAGCTGTGCCCACTGACGTTTCACTCGCTGATAGCAGAATCTGCCTTTACAGTTTCCAACATGAAATTGGAAGCAGCAATTCTCCAGGAACTTTCTGAATGCACAGGACTGAATTGGGATGCATGACAGACCCAGTCTTATGAACTGAGAGGCATAGATTTCAGAACAACTCTGTTGAGGCACCCTACTTCAAGGATAGTATTAAGATCTCAGTATCTAAAGTGTGATTTGGCTATTATTTTAGAGCTCACTCAATAATTTTCAAATACACGTGCACACACACACACACACACGCACGCATACACACACACATCATCTAGTTCTCTTCCTCTATAGAACTTCACTAAACAAGCAATAAGCAGCATTCTTCTGTGGTCTTTGTTCATGCTTCCTATATATGATGAAAGAAACCTTTCATCCCCACGTTACCTTTTTATCCCAAGTTGCTTTTAAATACCATGTTTTAGCACAGCAAGAGTAATATTAACTAAGATAGTCTCCAATGTGCACCCTGTGTAAAGAAATCACTTTGGAGTTCACTAATGAGCAAAGCAGTATGCAGCAATAGTAACAATATCAATATGTAGAGTAATAAAATGTGACTGAGAAGAATAGACACAGTTCTATCAATCACATACAAATACGGGTAAATAAGAAAAGAGGTCTGGACTTCATATTTAAAGGTAATAAAATAATAGTTTAAATCTCAATCAGTAAGTAATTATTTTCCTTCCTGATGTAGATGGACACCACACATCCTTTCCTTCACCACTGCGGCTCTCTGCCACTTCACTGGGTAGGAAATATTTTGTGATCCAGCCCTGAGGAGATGCACAAGTCTTTTGCTTCAGGTTTGCATGGGTTGTTTCCCAGTTATTCAGAGGATATTCTTACTCAAAGACTAAATTTGTCAGTGACAATTTAGGATAATTGACTTGACAGGTGATGAGCCTCAAGGTGATGAGGAAAAGATGGAATGACTGAAACAGGAATATGTGGAGGGTAAAAGACTGAGGTTTGCTCTGACAAAGATTTGTCTGACTAGGACGGTTCCTGAATTAGAATGTGACATGAAGAATATTAACTGAAAACTAAATTTCATGACCTTAATTTAATGCTGTTCTAAAGATAGCAGACTTCTGACACTCTTCCTTATAAAGACAGCAGTTTTCTTCTGGTGGGTGCTATATAAATTGCAAGGAATCACACTGGAGAAGAGAAAAAAAGAGATAGAGAGCATTAATCCTTTCATTGGTAAGAAATGAACCCTGTATTTTAACATATTTTTATGCAAAGTGTCTTTCAGAAACAAAAGTATCATCATTATCCCCTGCCACCCTGGCACAATTACAGAATCGCAGGCTTGAGGAACCTGAATTTTAGCCAACTCACCAAGAGGTTTGTTTGATATAAAGGTTTTTGATGCAACAATTAAAAGAGATCCAAAAGTCATAAAAGTTAATTCCCATCCCACACAAGATCTCTGTTCAGATTAGTCTTCACTATCTAAGAGTTTCTGAACAACTAACACAATTGTAAAAACTGTTCACCTAGGTGGTTTCTGAGCAGTACCCTAATTATTTTCTATTATTGCTGTTGTTCTCATTATCATTACTACTACTATTACTATTGTTGTTCTTCTTGTTGTTGTTGTTATACTGGTACCAGACATTGATATATTTAAAAAAAAAATCTCATTAATGAATCCCCTTTCAAAGAATAAGACTGCTACCAGGAAAAAGTTGTTAATGTCCAATTTCAGTGTTTGAAAGATCTTTTCTATCCCAATCACTACTAACACAACTAAATACACTTTGCGAGACTATTTGAAATTATTAAATGTTTTATTTAAGGTTGACAGCTTTTGCTGAGAATACTAAAGAAGAAAGACAAGACCTGAAGGACAGGTGAGAGAGGCAAATCGAAGTTCAAAAGATGCAACTTGTGCCTCATAACTGCCTGATATTGTGACTTAACTTTCATATTTCAATTCATTACCTGGCTGAGAACACCAAGGAATGAAAGAAAGCTCCCATTCTGAAAGTAATTGTTACATGGTAGAACAAAAACAACCCAATCTGCAGTATATTTACCATAGTACATATTTATGAGTTGGGTTTAATTAAAAGTCAGGAACACTCCAGCCATTTTTTAACAAGATGCCAGTTACCTAGTGTCAAATGCTTGGTTTTAATCACACATTTTATATCATTGTGACCTAGATCACTGCCTGTGACATATGAGATAGTGTGTTGTCTTTCCTGAGAAGATGTAGCAGGGCTTGATGAATGTTTGCTCGTTCCTAACCTCATTACTACCAGCTTCCCATCCATCTAATAAAACGCTGTGATAGAGAGAGGAACAGTACTATAAATCATAATATTCCAGCCGCTTCCAGCGGATTCATTAGAAATGCTGCCTATATATCTCACAAACAGAAAGTCAACACACAGAGGGGTTAGCTAGTTCTTCCCTGTGTCAAAGCAACCTGTTTTCTGCCTCTTCCTCTCCCCGGAGAACAGAGGGTTCCTTTAGATGGCAAAAAAATCATTCACTAAATAGCCATGTGGCTCTCCGTTCTAACATGACCTGTCAGACATAGAGCTGATGCAGATAGTTTCAACATGAGGTTCCATGCACTCTGATCCCAATTCCTCCGAAAGGTCTCAAGGTGAAGCCAAAAGGGATAGCGGAAGTGGTTTGTCTTTAGGGATTTGTCATCACTGGGTTTTGTTTTCTCATTTGTTCATTTTTGTTTTGTTTCTAGAAGTATAAAATGTTTAAAATATGAGTACTCAGAAGATCATTTTTTCAGGCAGTGAAGTATGAAACTATTGGATCATCTTTAATTCTTCCCCCTGTATCAAACTGTGTTTGTGCATTCACTCAGCAATTATTTCATGAAGAGGTCACATGGACTGTATACTGTGCTAGATGCTAGGCTACAACTGTAAAACACACCACTTTTTGCTCAAGGAGACTTCATATTAGCTCAAATTCTAAAAATTATGGAAACTCATAAGTTTAATTCAGTCTTCACGTTAATGTTGGGCAAGAAATGTTTCTTAGAAGATTTGAATTTGAAAATAACCAAACAAGAGAAAAGAGAAATAATTAATAAAAAAAAAGTAGAGAGATGCCAAGATTTGCTGTAGAACATTTTTTTTTAATTAATGGTTGATTGGAGAGGACCAGACCCTTATGTATGATGCCATTGCTAGAATAATGATCCTGGGTTCTGTAAGAAGCAGGATGAACAACTCTGCTTTGTAAGGCAGTAAGCAGCAGTCCTCGGAGGCCTCTGCTTCAGCTCCTGCCTCTAGGTTCCTGCCTCAGTCGAGTTCCTGTTCTCACTTCCTTTGTAGATGAACAGTGATGTGGAAGTATGAGCCAAATAAATCTTCTCCTCCCAACTTGATATTTTATCATGGTGTTTCATCACAGCAATAGAAACTTTAGCAAAGACAGGGAGGAAAGTAGGGTAGTACCTTTAACATATAAAAAAAGTTAGACTACAAGTTCTAAAATAATTCCTACTGAGAATATAGTTGAGAAATATAGGTTGCCATTACTAGAAGAAAAGAAATGGCAAGAAAACCATCTCAAGAACACATGACAGTCTTTATCATATTTCTTAGCAAAATAATGTTTTTTCTCACCTCATATAAGAAGTAAGATTATGAGAGCCACCTTTGCTCTGGTGCACTGCTGGAAAGAGGGCGGTCTGCAGAAGCAACACAGCAGCTGGGACAGACTCCATTTCTGGCTCCAGACATCCTGCACATTTCCCACCAGAGGAGAGGTGTCCTCCTGGGAGGGTTCTCCCTGCCTGAGCTGATAAGAGAGCCATATTTGCCATCTTTGCTCTGGTGCATTGCCGGGGAAAGGGTGGCCTGCAGAAGCAACACAGCTGCTGGGAAAGATCCCGTTTCTATCTCTAGACATACAAGCAACTTCCCCGCCAGAGGAGAGGTGTCTGCCCAGGAGGGGTCTAAGTGACTGAGCTGGTAAGAGAGCCATCTTTGCTCCTGTGCATTGCCAGGGAGAGGGCAGCCTGCAGAGGCAACACAGCTACTGGAAAGATTCCATTTCTATCCCTAGACATACAAGCACCTTCCCCACCAGAGGAAAGGTGTCTGCCTAGGAGGGCTCTCACTGCCTGAGCTGGTTGGGGTGCCACCTTTGCTCCGGTTCGCCTAGGTTCCAGTCAGCACTGGTGAAAGTGTGGACCACAGACTCTACACAGCTTTGGGGGAGACAGAAGAAACCTAGGTTCTGGGACAGACCCTGATTCGGGCGCCAGAAATTTGGGCATCTTCTTCATCAGAGGAAAGGTGGCCAACTGTGAGGGCTCTGTCTGCCAGAGCAGGTGAGAGAGTCATATTGTGTCCAGGGTCCCTCGGTGGCTAGTCTGTGCAG
>NC_034595.1:25789151-25793650 GCF_900095145.1 Mus pahari | reverse complement strand
GTACAAGTCCTTAAAGAAAAACAGGAGAATACCTCTAAAGAGATAGAAGTCCTTAAAGAAAGAGAGGAGAACAGAAACAAACGGATAATGGAATTGAACAAAACCATCAAAGACCTAAAAAGGGAAATAGAAGCAATAAAGAAAACCCAAGATGTGACAACTCTGGAGATAGAAACCCTAGGAAAGAAAATAGGAAACATAAGTGTGAGAGCATCAGCAATAGAATACAGAAGATAGAAGAGAGAACCTCAGCTGCAGAAAAATCCATAGAGAACATGGGCACAACAATCAAAGAAAGTACAAAATGAAAAAAGATCCTAACTCAAAACATCCAGGAAATCCAGGACACAATGAGAAGACCAAACCTACGGATAACAGGTGTAGATGAGAAGGAAGATTTTCAACTTAAAGGGCCAGCAAATATCTTCAACAAAATTATAGAAGAAAACTTCCCATACCTAAAGAAAGAGATGCCCATGAATATAAAAGAAGCCTACAGAACTCCAAATAGACTGGACCAGAAAAGAAATTCCTCCCGACACATAATAATCAGAACAACAAATGTATTGCATGAAGACAGAATGTTAAAAGCAGCAAGGGAAAAGGGCCAAGTAACATATAAAGGCAGGCCTATTAGAATCACACCAGACTTCTCACCAGAGACTATGAAAACCAGAAGATCCTGGACAGATGTGATACAGACCATAAGAGAACACAAATGCCAGCCCAGGCTACTATACCCAGAAAAACTCTCAACTACCATAGATAGAGAAATCATAGTATTCCATGACTAAAACAAATTCACAAAATATCTATCCACGAATCCAGCCCTTCAAAGGATAATAAAGGGAAAGCATCAAGACAAGGACAGAAACTCCATCCTAGAAAAACCAAGAAAGTAATCCTTCAACAAACCTAAAAGAAGACAGCCACAAGAACAAAATCCCAACTTTAACAACAAAAATAACAGGGAGCAATTACCTTGCAGTAGCTGGATATAAAATTAACTCAAACAAATCAGTGGCCTTCTTCTACACAAAGGACAGACTGGATGAGAAAGAAATTAGGGAAGCAACACCCTTCACAGTAGTTACAAATAATATAAAACACCTTGGTGTGACTCTAACTAAGGAAGTGAAAGATGTGTATGTTAAGAACTTCAAATCCCTAAAGAAAGAAATTGAAGAAGATCTCAGAAGATGGAAAGATCTCCCATTCTCATGGATTGGCAGCTAGTTGTTACATCTGACTCCTGCAAGTAACAAACACTTGGAATCTTTATAAGAGTAGGCATTTAAAATCCACATTATAATTGACAATATGAAAGAGAAATAGCCTCTTAATGAGGACTTTATGGGTTTGTCTATCAATATCCCAGAGACACAACTTGGATATCCTGAATACTTTCCTAACCCTGTTAGTTTGGCATCCTCCTTTAATCAAGAAACGTAGGTGGTTAACATTATATCTGTAAGAAATGCTCTTCTACGAAGAAATAGTGTTCCCTAGTTGGTAAATATAACCTTTAAATTTGATCTCAGTGTTTAAGAAGATAAACATGTTTTACTCAGCTGTGGATAGATACTGTAGTTGCTGATATAAACCAATAGGTCTGATCATATATCTAGACAAGGAATATGCCAGAAATAAAAATCATTAGTAAAAAAATATTTATCCAAATGACATTTCACATGGTTAAGTGTAAGGTTTGAGAACTTTAGTCCCTTGAACTGGTAAATCAACATACTGTTCATTTTTATACTTTCCTCCAGAGTGTTTAGGACAATGTAGGTTGCAAAAAATTAATTTTTGTCTTTTTTTTTTAGAAGGCAAAATGAGAATTCAGTCCTCCAAAGTCACTTGGGACTGTGAGGAATCTGGTTCCTTGGGTCTTTATTGATCAGTTGTCCATCTATATGAGGACAAGTGAAAGAACTGGCTTGGGCTGGCTGTTGCTTCCCTCTTAAAGAAATCTTTCTGCTTTGTTGACTATACACTTTACAAGTGAACACTCATTAGAATTTACTGAGTGTGATCTTCATGGCCTTCCTGAAAAAAGACAAGAGAACAATATCCAAAGTATCAGAATATTTCTAGAGATGGTTCATAGACCCCCTTGGACCATGGGGGGGTGAGTGGAAAAATACTATATCTTTCAGTCCCTCTGATTGTATTAGAATAGCCTTCAAGTATAGGTGTTAAACACGTAGAATATCAGTTTTACCAGTTCAGGACTCTTTGCTACTCTATAATACTTTATAGACAGATATTTCTAGATAAATTTTGATTGGAAATACATTTCAGCACATTCTTATAATAGTTGATCTTAGAAACTTTAACACAAAAGTCTCATTCTTTAATTTTCTTAAATAACCTACTCCAACCTTCATAACTTTCAAAAATTTATAGATTTTTAAAACATTTATCCATCTTAGTCTTCATACATAAATCTTCATCTCTAAAACAATTAACATATTTTTATCCTTATAATTTTTTTTAAAAAAATGTCTAAATACCCCAGGACATAAAAACATTAACAAATTAATTTACTCTGATATGAGAATTTTCTCCCAGGAGAAAGAGGAAGACTATGTGATTACTATTCATCTTTATAATTTTCCAATGACTAACTGAAGTTCAATTTCAAAGGTCACTCTTAGAAACCAATGAGTTTACTGAGTTTATTAACAAAGACTTGGTAAGGGTTTCCTGGTATGTTTGACCCAGGGAAAGTCACACTGAAAAATCTTTACTCAGTATTATAAGGGCATTCTATAATTTTGATCATAACTGTATGATTACATATTTGTTGTCCTTAAGAGCATATTTAAATTTTTTAAATTTAAAGAATCATTATTATTTCTTCAGAGAAAGATTCAGGACTATTTGTCATCTATGTTTTAGTATTGGATTAATTGGATTGATTAAATTACTTTACAAATTTTTTAAATTTAATTTTACTATGAACAAAAGAAGTGAAGCTAAATTCACAACTTGAGTTTACATGAATATTTATATATCAGTCAATTTGGTATTATGTATATAATATAAAAAGCAAAAACATGATATGCAATCATACAAATATAGATGATATATATCTAAACATACATAAGATACATTTCTATAAACCAAGATGTTGAACATTATTTTTGTTTGCATTATATTTTGATAAGCATCCTTTAGAAAGGAAGCTTAAAAGCATAAATATCACCACTAGATAATGACTTTTAAAAGTTAGGGATTCTGCCGGGCATGGTGGAGCATACCTTTAATCCCAGCAATCAGGAGGCAGAGGCAGGCAGATTTCTAAGTTCGAGGAAGGCCTGGTCTACAAAGTGAGTTCCAGGACAGCCAGGGCTATACAGAGAAAGCATTCTGCTCTCAATCCTAATCCCTCTCCCCCCAAAATTCTGTGTCAGCTGTGTCAGAGAATTATTAAGAGTATAGCCTTTCTCCTATTTAAAACTTCTTTAAAAAAAAAAAAAAGACAAATGATAAGAGATCTAGTAATCTAGTACAAAGCAAATTATCTAACCAACCCCAATACAGGTGGAATAGAACTCACATTAAAGTAAGATATTGTAATGTTGACAGTACATGATTAACCGGAGCTAGAAAAGCCATTTTTTGATGAAGTTCTGATACAGAGAAAATGAGTGGAACTCTGATAAAAGTTGGTATTCACTGGGAGTCCTTCCCATATATACAGGAACTACTTTTTGCAGTGAAAAATATTATCTGCATACCACGTCATTCTTATTTGAGGGGGAAAAAGTAACTAGAGAGACCATAAACATTGTTTGTAAGTTACTAAGATATCAAAGAACTCTAACCAAGGATATGCAGATAAGTTAGTGAAAAACAGTAGAAACATATGCATTAAGATCCTCATAGAACAAGCATAGGCAGCAATGCAATTTCTTAAGGTTTCTCTCTCTCTCTCTCTTTCCTGTGTGTGTGTGTGTGTGTGTGTGTGTGTGTGTTTACGTCTACTACTCTGTACCCTTAGCAAAAATTCAAATATTTGCTTTCTGAATCAAAAGACCGAGAAATAAGAAGACTCCTAGAATACCTCAAAATTTATTGCAGGTTGCGTAAGTCAGAGTGCTCCACCCAGTGACTTTTTAAATAATATTTACAAATGAAGAAAAAGATGACTAATAATTAAATATATGGATGAATTTAATGTTTTTTTGAGCTCAAAATTAAATAACACCCCTTCATTAATTTCAGTTTTCTCATCTATAAGTTGATTTATTGATCTCAGATGTACTCAGATATTTATACTCTGACCTGGTATTTTGTTAGTTTGTTTTACTGGATACAGTTCCTTTTGCTTGCTCTTCTAAAAAGGTACACATGTAAATTTTTCATAGTTTAAAAAAATATTTTGGACCCCCCTGTACTGGATAGCTTTGTGTCAACTTGACACAGCTGGAGTTATCACAGAGAAAGGAGCTTCAGTTGGGGAAATGCCTCCATGAGATCCAGCTGTAAGG
>NC_034595.1:25786511-25787721 GCF_900095145.1 Mus pahari | reverse complement strand
AACATCCCTCCATGGCTTCTGCATCAGCTCCTGCTTTCTGACCTGCTTGAGTTCCAGTCCTGACTTCTTTCAGTGATGAACAGCAATGTGAAAATGTAAGCTGAATAAACCCTTTCCTCCCCAACTTGCTTCTTGGTCATGGTGTTTGTGCAGGAATAGCAAACCCTGACTAAGACACCCCCCTCCCAGCCATCTCTCTTCATAAACCCACCTGAGGCAGCAGAGCGCTCCTGAGGTCTCTTCACAACAGAGGTCCTCAGGAACACCAGTAAGTGGAACACAATCAACTCCAGAGAATCCAGTAGGGGCTTGTGCCAGCAGAAACAGGGACAAAGGAACACCACCCGAACAGAGGCGGGGTTCCAGTCCAGTCAGGGCCACCCCCACCATCTCTCTTCTGAACCCAGCAAAGGCAGCTGAGAGCTCCAGAGGACTCTCCACACCACAGGTCCTCAGGATCACGGGTCCTTGGGATCACTGGAGGAGAGTTGGCCTACAGGGAGGGCTCTGACCCTAGGACTCAGAAGGAGGATCAGAGCTCCAGACTTCTGGACACATGCCTTTTGAGAGGAGAGCTTGCCTGCAAAGAGTGCTCTGACCACACGAACACAGGTGAGAGATGGATTCCCAGGAGTGCTAACAGAGGCTAACAGAATCACCGGAGGATAAAACTCCAGCCAGGGACAGGTTGAACATTAAGACCAGAAATTTACAGATGGAGAAAGGCAAATGTAAGAATCTAGCTAACAGAAACCAAGAACACTGGGCACCATCAGAACCCAGAACATGCACCACAGCAAGTCCTGGTTACCCCAACACACCTGAAAAGTAGGATGTGGGTTTAAAATCATATCTCATGATGGTGGTAGAAGTTTTGAAGAAGGACATTAATAACTCACTCAAAGAAATACAGGAGAAAATGCTAAACAAGTAGAAGCCCTTAAAGAGGAAGCACAAAAATCCCTCAAGGAATTACAGTAGAACACTGCTAAACAGGTAGTAGTATAGGCAAACACTGATAAACAGGTAGAAGAAACACAAAAATCCCTTAAAGAACTATAGGCAAAGACTGCTAAACAGCTAGAAGAAAACAAAAATCCCTTAAAGAATTACAGGAAAACACAAACAAACAGGGGATGGAATTGAACAAAACCATCCAGGATCTAAAAATGGAAGTAGAAACAATAAAGAAAATCCAAAGGGAGACAAC
>NC_034595.1:25752932-25786500 GCF_900095145.1 Mus pahari | reverse complement strand
GCCTTATTTATAATAGGCAGAAGCTGGAAAGAACCCAGATGTCCTTCAACAGAGGAATGGATACAGAAAATGTGGCACATTTATACAATGGAGTACTCTACTCAGCTAATAAATCAATGAATTCATGAAATTCCTGGGCAAATGAATGTATCTGGAGGATATCATTCTGAGTGAGGTAACCCAATCACAAAAGAACTCACTTGATATACACTCATTGATAAGTGGATATTAGCCCAGAAACTTAGAATACCCAAGATACAATCTCCAAAACACAAGAAAATCAAGAAGAAGGAAGACCAACATGTGGATACTTCATTCCTCCCCAAAATAGGGAATAAAATACCCATGAAAGAATTTGCAGGGACAAAGTTTGGAGCTAAGATGAAAGGATGGACAATCCAGAGAATGCCCCACCTGGGATTCATCCAATAATCAGCCACCAAACATAGACACTATGGTATATGCCAGCTAGAACTTCCTGAAAGGACACTGATATAGCTATCTCTTGTGAGGGCATGCAAGTGCCTGGCAAATATAGAAGTGGATGCCCACAGTCATCTATAGGATAGAATACAGAGACCCCAATGAAGGAGCTAGAGAAATTATCCAAGGAACTGAAGGGGTCTGCAACCCTATAGGTGGAATAACAATATGAACTAATTAGTACCCCCAGAGCTCGTGTCTCTAGCTGTAGATGGCCTAGTCAGCCATTGTTGGGAAGAGAGGCCCCTTGGTCTTGCAAACTTTATATGCCCCATACAGGGGAATGCCAGAGCCAAGAAGTGGGCAGGGAAGCAGGGTGGGTGGAGGGTATAGGGGACATTCAGGATAGCATTTGAAATGTAAATGAAGAAAATATCTAATAAAATAATTTAAAAAAAAAGAAAAATATTTTGTGGAGAGAATCACTTGCATACTGTGTGGAAGTATTTCCTGTCAATAAAAAGCTAATGGCCTATTAGTAAAAGGCAGGAAATAAAACGTATGAATATTAATAGAGAGATAGGAACTCTGGGAGATTTTTCACCCTGGATTCAGAGAATATGAGAGGAGAGGTAACCAACCATGTAGCAGAGATAGACTATAATTAACGGGTTATATAAGTTACAATCTAGTCTATGAATGAGCCAAAGCTTATGGCCAAGTTACTTATTTGTAAGTATTTAAGTTTTGGAGTTGCTATTCTAGGAACAAAATGGCTAGGAAGAAGAGCTCATGACTATGATGTTATTAAATTATTGTAAATAATGAAAACTGAAAGTGAAAATGAAGATTATCTTATATCAAAACTAGACCTCTGGGAAATTTCAAAGGAAAAAAAATGACAACCTTTCTTCTAGAACACCATCTTCCTCTGAGCTGATATTTACCTAGTAGATCATTATTAAACTCTTGACCCAGCCTTTTTGTACAGAAAACAATGCTATCTTGCATAAGTAGGAAGCAGTTTAGAGTGCTTCACCAAACCAACTCATGCCAGTCAGGATATTCCAAGAATTAAGTCTGAAATATGAGATCAGAAATTTATGGGAGTCAGATATGATATATTTTGATCCACACTTAAAAATGGAGATGGCTTCTATAAATATCAGACAGACTAATTATCTTCTAGTGACTTCTTTGCAAAGCCATTATCTCATTTTTCTAATGTTTCTACCTAAATCTTTATGTTATGAAAATCCTGAATCTGAATCAGTACATTATGAAAAAGCCTCTTGATGTTCTGATAGAAAAAAACATTAACTATCTATGGGTTCGTGTGTACTAAAGCTATTCTTCAGCACCTCTCTCTGTCTTTACTGTGCCTATCTGGTACCAAAGAATACCATAAATTATGCCAAGTCTTAATTTCTAAAGGAGCCAATGATATCATGTTATCTTCAATGAATTGATGCTATCCTGACATAGTAAGTTAGCAACATTAAGTTAATTGATAAATATAGCTAGACTAAGAGTCATATCAAAACTTAGGGAGTTACCAACACACAAAAAAGCCATTTTTCTTTACAAACTAAAAATGATTCTAAGCATTATGGGTGTATTTCATTTACCAGAGTGTTAGCCTAGCATGTATGGAGCATCATTCCCCATCACCACATACACAATGTTTTGGGACATCTATCTGTAATCCTCATCCTCAAAATCATCATTGTATATAAAATAAATGAGAGGCTATCAGAGATGCATAACACCCTATCTGAAATTATTTGAAAAACAACTGCTTCTAATGTTGATTCCAAATTACTGGGTGTGATATCTTAAGGTGTAAATATTCTGACATACTGCCTTCTTTGGGATTTTATTGCTGTGAAAAAACACCATGACCAAAAAGCAAGTTGGGAAAGAAGGGGTTTATTTGGCTTACTATCTCACAGCAATATTAATGAAGCAAATTAGGATAGGAATTTAAATAGGGCAGGATCCTTTATGCAGGAACTGATGCAAAGGTGACGAAGGGGTGCCTCTTACTGGCTTGCTCTCCATAGCTTGCTTGGCCTGCTTTCTTATACTATTCAGGACCACCATCCTAGGCATGAAAATGCCCTCAATGGGCTGGGCCCTCATCCATAAATCACTAATTAAGAAAATGCCTTACAGCCAGATCTTATGGTGACAATTTTCTCAATGAGACTCCCTCCTTTTTGATTACTCTAGTTGTGTCACGCTCACATAAGACTAGCCAGCAAATGCACTTTAAGTAATTTTTTCTGTCTTTTTGGCCAGGAAGATAATGTTACTTTCTCTATTTGCATGCTACAAAACTACTACTACTACTACTACTACTACTACTACTACTTATTATTATTATTATTATTATTATTATTAATTATTATTATTCTCCTTCTTCCTCCTCCTTCTCCATCCCTGATGGTTCTTAGGAAGAGGCATCATAATTCCAAGTGACAAAAAAATCATTTAAACTCTTTTTGGATAGAGAGACAGGGAGATAGATAGATAGATAAGTAGATAGATAAATAGATAGATAGATAGATAGATAGATAGATAGATAGATAGATAGATAGATAGATAGACAGATAGAAAGATAAGATAAGATATCTACATGCATAGAGATGTAGATATAGATGTACATATAGATGATATAGATAGAAATAGGTATAAATAGATGTGAAGGTAAAACAATACAGCTCTTTATAGTTTTTTCAATATTTAATCTTATTTCTCTCTCTCTTCCTCTTTCTGTATTACCCTCTCCATTCTTTCCTAGTTAAAGTCCATCCCTGTTTCTCCCAATATTTTTTTCCTGAGCACTTGTGTTATGCTTGCGCCTCACCTAGAGCTCTTCCCCATGGTTGAATAGACCCTTTTCACAATCCCAATTTCTGAGGAGGCAGACACTTCTATAGAGAAAACTTTAAATCTCTGAAAAAAGAGATTGAGGGAAAGACTTTCTAACTCATAGATTGATAGAATTAAGACTGTGACAATGACCCTTTTATGAAATCCAATTTACACATTCATACTCTTAACAGAAATTTCATAACACTCTTCACAAGAAATAGAAAACAAATCCTCAAGTACACCTGGAATCAAAACAGACTTGAAGAGCCAATTCAACCCTGAACATAAAGAACAATGCTGGCGATATTACCTCATCAACTTTCAAGTGTTCCAGAGCTATGGAACACTATGGTAATAAAAAATACCATAGTAAGAGCACAAAAACATACATGAAGATCAATGGAACTAAATAGAAGATCCAAATCATGAGCTATTTGATATCTGAGAGAGAGAGGCCAAAACACACACACACTGAAGAGAAAACAGCATGTTCAAGAAATGGTTCTTGGAACACTGGATGGTTACATGTACAGGAATGGAATTACAACCATATCTATCACCAAAGAAGAATAAAATTAGAACCATATCTAACACTCTGCACAGATACTCACTCTGAATACATCAAAGTCCTCATTGTGGAACCTGAAACCAAGAAGCTTCTAGTAGAAACCATAAGCAATATCCTACAAGATATAAGTATAGGAAAGGACTTTCTGAATAAGACTCTACCTTTAATTAATGCCAATAATTAACAAGTGGTAATTAATTAAAGAAAAAAAAAAACAGGACACCACCAACTTAGTGAGTTAGAGGTCCAGAGTGAACACATCTGATAAAAGATTAATAAACAGAATATACAAGTAACTTAAAAACAAAGGAAAAAGAAACAAAATTCCCAATTAAAAAATGGGCTATGGATTTTGTCTTTGATACTATTCTACTGGTATTATGAGACACCATGACTAAAGCAATTTATAATAGATTTTGTTTTGGGTTGGGGTTACCTTTTTAAAGGGTTAGAGTCTAGAACTTTCAAATAGTGAGCCTGGAAGTAAGCCACTGCTACTTGATAACTGTAATTTTACTACTGTTATGAATTGCAATGTAAATACTTGTTTCCTGATAGTTCTAGGTAACCCTTGTGATAGAGTCATTTGAACCACTAAAGGAATCAGAACCTATAGGTTGAGAACTGTTGTTCTAAATAGTCATGGTCATAAAAAGCTTCTTTAAAATATATGGCCTACATAATCATTTCCAAGAGACCCAACTCAAAGTATCTTGGGGAGAATATTAACTTCTTGAGGCTCTCTTATATTTCTTAAAAGTGTGTAAATTTATTTACTTACTGAAATTAATGTCAGGTCTACTAAAAAGTTTGCAAGGAAAAAGAGAAAGTTGAATGAAGGATAAAAGAGCAAATATATAATTCCCAGAACAAACTAAAATAGTAATGATTTGAAAGCCATGCCATACTAAAACAATGGGTATTATTTTGAACAGACATATATCAATATAACATATACTTGCCTGGAAAAGGTTCTATGTTGTTTGACTATAAATGAAAGCACATGTTAACTAATCTCTCTTTGAATCATTTCTCATTGACCCAACCTTCTACATGCTTTTATTCTTTGTGAGTGATCAGGTAGCTAATAAATTTTAGACCTGCAGTTACCATAGAAAGCCTTTGTAAATCAAACTATCTTTTCAAAATAATAACTTCTTTAACTGACCTAAGCACAGAATCAGAACAAGCCTTTAAAAATCTCATAACCTTCAAACACAGCATGTGAGGGAAAGGCAGACAGACAATAATAAAATGTTTAGAAAAATTTCCTTTCAATATTATGGAAAAAATAGTGAACGAAAACTCTGGACAGCAGTTCCTGAATAGTTGATAACTCCAGTATTTCTCCATCAAAACAACATTAGCATGAAATAAATACACATACTACAAGAGAGAAAAGCCAGTGAAAAGCAACAGTAGGATGCCAGTATGCTGAGTTCATGATCTTTGCAGTAAATATTTCAAATTTCATAACAATAGCTTCACTGGCACCCACCTCACTCACCCATTACAACCCTTCCTACACTAAACAGGTCTAATGAAACACTAAGGAAGGACACCCATAGCTAAATAGAGATATCATCATGGTTTCGTTTGCTTCTTAGATATATTTACTTATATGATTGATCGTAGTTCCTTTTGATCCTCTTCTGTAGGTACTGATATAATCAAATATTTGTCAAAATATGTAATTGGTATAAAATATGTAATTGGTAAGATTATGAGTGCAAACAGGCTTAAAATTCTGTGTATGCACATAGACATATACCAAACACTAAATCTAGGACAGGAACACATGTGTATTTGAATACTGTTCCTTATGATTTCACAGATCTATGTTCAGTAGTTCTTTTAATTCCATTATAAATTCTGAAAGGGTTTTTGCAGAGAAAGAGTACCTCAGTGGTTGGGAGTTAAGGAATACCACAAAAATTACACCATAAATTAACCTGACAAAAGAGGTTTATTGGAAGAAGAGGGTAAAATGAATGCCTCTAAGGGCAGACGGAGACAGGACAGAAACATCATAATGGCATGTTTATAGGGGTTGTATGGAGTGTGCACATAGGGAAAATGTGGTGGTGATAGAAAGATATCCCGATGACCATTGATGATAGCAAGGATGTTGGGCTGAGTCATTGAAGATGGAGTGGGGTAGCACAGAGGAAGCTGTTTCTGTTTCTGAAATGGTGTTAAAGGACTTTGGGTAGTCGTCAGTATGCCCAGCTTATTGAATCTAAAATGTTCCCAACAAGTTCACGTTTGAACACTTATTTCCCTATTGCTGTTGCTATTGGAGTAGGTTTGTGCTGGAAAAAAATTTTTAAGTTGGATATTTTATTTATTCATATTTCAAATGTTATCCCCTTTCCCAATTTTCATCCCCAGAAACTCCCTATCCCATCCCCCCTCCTCCTGCTTCTATGAGGGTGTGCCCCCACCCCCTAACTCACTCCCATCTCCCCACTCTCTCATTTCCCATACTGGGGCATCGAACCTTCAAGGGACCAAGGGCCTCTTCTCCCCTTGATATCTGACAAAGCCATCCTCTGCCACATATGCAGCCAGAGCCATGGGCTCCTCCATGTGTACTCTTTGGTTGGTGGTTTAGACCCTGGGAGTTCTGGGGGTGTCTGGCCTGTTGGTACTGATACTCCCACAACGGGGATCCAAACCCCTCAGCTCCTTCAGTCCTTTCTTTAATTCCTCCATTGGAGACCTCATGATCAGTTCAATGGTTGGCTGTGATCATCTGCCTCTGTATATATCAGGCTCTGTCAGAGCCTCTCAGGAGACAGTTATATCAGTCTCCTGTGAGCATGCACTTCATGGCATCCACAATAGTGTCTGCACTTGGTGACTGTATATGGGACTGATCCCCATGTGGGGCAGTCTCTGGATGGCCTTTCCTTCAGTCTCTTCTCTATACTTTGCATCTGGAATTGCTCCCATGAATATTTTGTTACTCCTTGTAAGAAGGATGGAAGCACCCATATTTTGATCTTCATTCTTGGGCTTCATATGGTCTGTGAATTGAATCTTGGCCATTCCAAGCTTCTAGGTTAATATCCACTTATCAGTGAGTGAATACCATGTGTGTTCTTTTGTGATTAGGTTACCTCACTCGGGATGATAGTTCCATCCATTTGCCTAAGAATTTTATGAATTCATTCTTTTTAATAGCTGAGTAGTACTCCATTGTGTAAATGTACCATATTTTCTGTATCCATTCCTCTGTTGAAGGACAGATGGGTTCTTTACAGCTTCTGGCTATTATAAATAAGGCTTCTATGAACATAGTAGAGCATTTGTCCTTATTACATGATAGAGCATCTTTTTGATATATACCCAGGAATGGTATAGCTGAGTCTTCAGGTAGTACTATGTCCAATTTTCTGAGGAGCTGCCAGACTGATTTCCAGATTATTTGTACTAGCTTCTAATCCCATCAACAATGGAGGAGTTTTTCACTTTCTCCACATCCTTGCCAGAATATGCTGTCTCCTGAGTTTTTGTTCTTAGCCATTCTCACTGCTGTGAAGTGGAATCTCAGGGTCATTTTGATTTGTATTTCCCTAATGCCTAAGTATGTTGGACATTTCTTTAGGTACTTCTTAACCATTTGAGTTTCCTCAGATGAGAATTCTTTGTTTAGCTCTGTTCACCATTTTTAATAGGTTCATTTGATTGTCTGGAGTCTAATTTATATATATATATATATATATATATATATATATATATATATATATATATTGGATATTAGCCCCTCTATGGAGCCTACCTTCAGTTTTGTCCTAGACAGAAGCCAAAAATACTAAAAGGTTCTCTTACTCCATTCTGCCTTTTTAACCTTTTTTTTCCCTCTCATATGATCTGAGTGTTTCTGGAAGTTACATGTGTAGATATGACTGAAGCTGAGAGGCACTGGATCGCATATGACTAGGCTTGATGGGCAAAGGAGCCTACCTCCTTATGACTTGCCTCAGTTTCTGCCATTTACCCTACATTTCTTGTGCTATCAGCTCTATGGTACCCTATGTCTAGGACCCATTCTTCTATGGGAGTTATGCCTTTTTTTTTTTCTTTCACTTAAGCTCCCAACATCATCATATAATAAATTCATTTTAAATTAGACTTCCAAGTTGACTTTGAAATTTATTCTTTATGTTATGAGAAGAAATTGGCCGCAGCCACTTCCTCTGGTGACTTTGGCAGCACCTTAGCTTTTTGAGTATACTAGCATAGAAATTATGGATAGTCAGGAAACAAAACAAATGCTGGTCTCCGGCAGCATATGTTTCTCTGGCTTAACATCAAGAAGTAGTAGTGAATAAGCAGAATTAACAATGTCATAAGTCTAGACTGAGGTCTAAGAGAGTTGGTACTGAAATCTTGAGAGCTGCCTGAAATTTCTCTAGCAAACGGTTTTCAGGAACATTTTCACGGCTCCATAGAGCTTTTCATAAATTGATGAAAAGGTATTATGGTTTAGACAATGTATTTCAAAGAATTACACAAAGAATCAAACATACCTTTATTCATCACAGTAGAAACCATTAAAAATCAGCACATTTTTTAATTAAAACAAAATAAATTTGTTTATTCATATTTTGAAATATTTAAGCTTTCAGGTTAAGTACTTTTTCCCTCCTGCTTGGGAAGCTTTTTAACGTCCTGCTGTCTGTAGAAGTATTCCATACAAAAGGTATAAAGAAGGTGTTGAGCTACTTGAAGCGGTGGTACTTGGCTAGCAAGAACTCCAGTAAGTATTGCAGTTGTGGAAAATCTTCATAGTCAAATTCAATCAAAAGGTGAAGCATTACTTGTTTGATGTGGGGTCAGACATTGCTATGGGCAAAATTAGGTAGGCCTTATGATTATATGTATATTTGAAGAGCACACATATTAGATACAGTAAATTCATGGGGATTCTGAAACCTGCATGGGCTATTCTTGGATCAGGCTACTAAGCAGTTTGGTTTTCAGAAGTGCTTTGGTACACCACTTCTGCTGCTTCGTTGTCCTACTGAAATGATTGTCATACACAATCCACTTTTCATTTCATATCACAATTTGATCCAGAAATAATTTGTTTTTCTTGTATACGATAAGATTTAAAAGTTTAGAATGAAGGTTTTGTTTGTTTTGTTTTGTTTTGTTTTGTTTTGTTTTATTTTTGGACAGGTATACTAAGAAGATACATTCATAGTTATGTAACTTTACTTTTTTCAAAGCCTACTTTTAATGACGGATCTTAAACATTTTAAACTCTCTTCTAGCCCACCACCCACCAGGGGTAGTGAAAAAGAAAGGATTGGGGGAAGTGGACATGTTTGGAAATGTTCCTTGGAGCAAATCTCATCTTGTCTGGAAATTGGCAGCTCAGTTCGCACGTCAGCATCAGCAGCTCGACTTACTCTCAAACACTTCACACATGCAGCTGCCGTCCAGTCTGGTACAGTTGGAATAGCAAACCCTGATCAACAGCAGTAGCTTGACCTAGCAGAGACAGCCAGGCTTCAACTGAGTCAGTAAGAAGTTTTTGGACCAGCAGGAATACCAGGAGACATTCTCAGCTGTGCCTTCCTCAGTGAAACTAAAGTCAGTGAAGACGCAAGTCACACAGCTAGCTCTGCCAGTGCACTCCACCAAGCCTTTTTACCTGTGTCCGCTTCAGGGAAATGTTCCTTCAGATGTTTGCCCCAGCAAAACACCCATCCAACACAACTGACTTTCTAAAGAACCCTTAAGTTTCCACTTCATAGTTAATTTTTAAAAATCTTTAATTTGCTTTAAATAGAAAAGAAACCTTGAATGGTAGCTTCTCCTAAAACAGTAAGAATATGAGCTCTGATAATTAGTCTCAATTGGTCATTGTCAACTACAAATGTTCAGTCATTAGATACTTAATTTACAAAAAGATCTTGTCTACCTTGTAAATCTATTTGAGTCACTAAATTTGACTTTTTTTCTAGCATAATTTCAATAGTAAAAAATG
The DNA here is from genome assembly GCF_900095145.1 of Mus pahari. Classification (NCBI taxonomy): domain Eukaryota; kingdom Metazoa; phylum Chordata; class Mammalia; order Rodentia; family Muridae; genus Mus; species Mus pahari. The sequence goes on along the minus strand of NC_034595.1, from coordinate 25,776,631 downwards.
ATCAGCAAGTCATAAGACATTAGCAAAACAATGAAATGAAAATAATGCCTTAAACATAACCACTTTATTAGGAATACAAATCAAATTTTAGCAATACAATAAACACAATTTTGTACCAATCTAATTCCACTTCTCTCTCTCTCTCTCTCTCTCTCTCTCTCTCTCTCTCTCTCTCTCTCTCTCTCTCTCTCTCTCTCTCTCTCTCTCCTCTCTATGTGTCTCTCTCAATCTCTCTCTCTCTTTTTCAGTTCCTATTTCCTTTCCTCCTGTCTCTGATGTTCTTAACCAATCGAGCTCTTTATCTGTCAAGCATTTAGCTACTTAAACTCTTATATAACTTATTAGCAACTGATACAATGACTGAGATACTTGCCTGTTTGGAAGAGGTTTAAGTGCCAGGAGCATGAACTAGGGTACCCATTTCTCATTAAGAAGTTGACTTTAGGTACAGATGGGATCACTCTGGTACACATATGTGCTACAAGTAAGATTCCACAAACTGGGTGATCTATAAGCATTAGTTGCTGATGGAAGCTAGGATTTACAACCCAGAAACTACTGCTGTTGTTTAGGAGCACATCACAGAGGAAGAGAACCTGAGTACAAACCTCAAGAACTGAGCCAGTATAACCTCTTCACCTACCTAAGTCTAACCTTGGAGCTCAGGAGTTTAAGTTTAACTGCTAGGGATCAAAGGATATGAATTGAACATCAGAACTTTCTATAGGTTTTATTGACAGAACATCAGAGGTGTTCCATAGCCTGGGAGATCTTCAACTGTAGGACTGTGAAAGGCAGCCTAGTTCCCGATTGAGCTAAGGCTAGAATTCCCGGTAACTCTAAAGGGGTGACAGGCATTTCACCCAGTTCCCGAACACTAGGCTTCTAGCCATCATTCACATAAGGGCAATGCAGCAAGTCCCTTCATGGGTGTAGGATGTGATTTGTGTTCATGTAGCATCAAGACAGATCTCCATTTTAATGAGGTACCTAAAGGCCTGGAGGACTTACCCAATAAACTTTTCTTCCCAGACACTCCTCCCTGCAAAAGGTATTTAACCTCAGGTGCACCCTGAGAAGTGGGGTATGGTTTTACTGATCCACTTTCTACCATGACAATAAATGTCTTAATACCATGTACTGCCTCTTTTCACCAGGATCTGCCATGGGGAGCAATGGAGAAGGCTTTCACCTAATGAGCCGCCATCTAATCTACTGCAGAAGGCTTCTATGTGCCCCCAGTCACGGACTCCAAGCCAAGCCCATGCCCACCACCACTGACAAGCCAAGGACTCTCTCTCCCTGCGGGATCCAGCTGGAGCTCCTGCCGCTTTTCCCCTAGGCTCTGAGCTAGATCCAGTCTGTGGCCCCAATTCTGTTCCCAGGTCTTCCACAGCATACAGTGGAGCTTGGGTGTCTAAGAGCCTGAGAACCAGACAGGCCCGTCCTCTTGCAGGACCGGGGACGTTCAAGCCAACTCTGGCTGTCTCAGGCCTCACCTGGAGCAATGTCCTGCAGCTTCCCCACAGCCTGACACTGGCCCAGCAACAGCTTAGGCTAAACACATTCAAAACTCCTGTGTCCTGCCTCCCGAGAGGCCAAGCCCTGTGGTGGAACAGAACGTGGGACCCCACCAACCCTACATCCAACTATCAGTCAGCTACCCAAGGTGAATGTCTGTTCCTTTGTGAATCTCAGCAGCTCTCTAGTCTCTATTGGTTTTCCTTCAAAGTTACCAGCTCAGATTACAACACAAAATCTCAGCAAGAAAATATGACTTGAGAGAAACATTCTCTGGGTCTGATATTTCAACATCAAATGGGCAGAATACATAGACATGCTAGCCAGTTTCACAAGCCTGAACAGCAAGCAGCTGCTTATGTAGCCTAAGAAGGGGTGTTTGGATACATCACAGTCCCCTGTTTGGGGCAATCCTATCCTGAGTCCTTGAATCATGCTTTGTATTTAGGACTAACCATCATCCTGTTGCTTAGTGCCAGTTTTGGGGTTCCTTCCGCAAGAGGAACAGATTCTTCTCTTTCTAAAGTGGAAATGATTCATTAACATAGTGTTTCACAGTCTATATAGATGGGGAGGAGTTTGAATGTTATTCTCTCTTAATCTTGCAAAAGCCTGTCCAGGCAGGATGAGAGCTTGTCCTCCATGTTACACATGTGAGTCAGTTCCACATCAATTCCTCAATTCCTCCAAACTCTGTGTACCACATATATGGTATGTTCAGTATTACACTTTTGTCTACAAGTTAAGGTAGGTAACCAAGGGCAATGACAATAGCCAATAATATTTGGGAAATCTCCTGGGTCCCCTGATCAACAACTAAAGAAAGATCTTATTTGCCTGGAATATTTGTGAGACATCAGTGGCTACAAAAGGCAACATTGATACCATGTGCAGTGTAACATCATCTGTATCTACCCCTCCCCCATCACACATATGCACACACACACACATGCATGAGAGCACAAGCATGCACACATGTGAACACATGCTCACACACAGGTAACTTTTATCCACTATGTTATTAATGTCTAGGAGGCTTACCGCCAAAGAATCTCACCCTTCCTGGTTCTTTCTGAACTCTAGCTGGCTGATTTAAAAAGCTGTTCTGGCTCAAACTCCTCTCCAAGCTGACAGATTCAAACAGGCTTTTCTCTACTTCTCACTGAATTGCTCTGCTTGGCCTCAAAGTAACTCTGGCAATTTCTTCTAATTTTCTGGGTCCTTCTGATTCTTTGTCTTCAACTGCATCTTCTGACTTGCACTGCATGAACTATTCCACATACAGTTACCAAATCCAGACACTATTGTGGATGCTAACAAGTGCTTGCTGACAAGAGCCTGATAGAGATGTCTCCTAGGAGGCTATACCAGTGCCTGACAAATACAGAGGTGGATGCTCTCACCCAACCATTGGACTGATCACAGGGTCCCCAATGGAGGAGCTAGAGAAAGGACCCAGGGAGCTGAAGGGGTTTGCAGACCCATAGGAGAAACAAAAAATATGAACTAACCAGTACCCCAGAGCTCCCAGGGACTAAACAACCAAGCAAAGAGTACACATGGAGGGACTCATGCCTCCAACTGCATACATAGCAGAGGATGGCCTTTTTGGACATAAATGGTAGGAAAGGCCCTTGGTCTTGTGAAGGCTTGATGTCCTAGTGTAGGGGAATGCCAGGACAGAGAAGCAGGCATGGGTGGGTTGGTGAGCAGGGGGAGGGGGGATGGGATAGAGTGTTTTTGGAGGGGAAACCAGGAAAGGGATAACATTTGAAATGTAAAAAAGAAAAACAAGGGAAAAGAAGTCATGAATGAATTCAGTTGAACTCAGTTGCAGTTCACCAAATGCACTGATTGCACTGATTCAACTCCACTCTACTGAACTGACTCACAACTGACTCAACTTCCAACTGTTTCTCTCTCCTTGTGCTGTTTGTAAATAGCTTCTTTCCTGTGCTGTTCCTGTGAGAGTTGGGCATATTCTATCTATGATTCATTCAATTAAATATTTCTCAGATTCTTTACTTTGTCTGCCCCTCACTTTCAAACATGGCTACTTGCTTCTACAAACTAATTTTACCTTAAAGCTGTGTAATCCCGCCAGAGGGAATAAAGGTCTGTGGCATTTATTAACACAGGAATATATATATATATTCCTGTGTTACTATATATATATATATATATTTATATATGTATATAGTAAATATTTATATATGTACACATATATAAATATTTATATATGTATATATATATTCCTGTGTTACTCTCAAATATTGTCTAATAAATTTGTAAATAAACACAGAAAAAAAAGGAAGGGAATACAAAACAAATAAGGCACTGCCATTGCCACAGCTATGTAACTACAAACCATCAGAAAACAAGAATAGATACTGAACACCTTCATTGTCATACAGTAATTTAAGAATACATCCAAAATAACTACTCTAGTATTCTATTTCTCATTCTATCCCATTAGAATGCCTTCCTAATTATTCATATTTATGTGGATTTATATCTGACAACTTCTTAAATATTTTGACATTCATTCTCTCATACTCAGTGAGTTAATGCATAAACAAACAGATGTAATCAGCTTTAGAGAAGAAATTTAGTGATTCAGTTGGATTTCATGTCCACTTTGGGATGATTCATATTTTTAAAATATGTTGTTTTAAGTGCCTCTGTTAAAGACTTGAAAATGTTCAATATACACTAATACAAAAGAATTAAGCACAGAAAGGGGATTTTTACATGGTAATTGCCATATGATTGACAGATGAATGTGTTAAGTCTTTGTTGTGAACTTCTGAAAACAAAATATTACACCAAGAATATATTAGTTGTAATCATATCTCAACATAGAATCTTTTTCTTACTTGGGACCATTAAAAGAACTCCATATATTCATCAATGAATATAATAATGATTTCATGATTTTGTAAAGTTGCCTATATTCTGGTACCCATTAATCCCCTGTCTGTGAACCCTAAGACTAGTTTGTTCACTTCATTATGCCTCTACCTCTTATAATGGATTTATATGACAGAACACACTTCACCAAATAGCTAGAAGAATTGTATGGAAACATTTAAAAATATATGTAAGATAGTTTGTCTTGGCAAAAAATATCTTGCATGTTCTACATTGTTTTTGTCCCAGCTTCAGGTGACTCTTGAGGGGATTTTAAATAATTTAATATTGAGACTGATACTATAGTCAGAAATGTGATTATGGTGAAATAATAAAACATGATATGTGACAGTTTAGAGAAAAGTTTATATCAGATAAGAGAAACTAAGTGAGTGATAGCATTGGGTTTTGGTTCACAAAGTTCAGGTCTATAATGGAAAGCCTCTGGCTTGTATTTAGAGACAATCGAGAAGGAGAGAGGGAAGGAATGAAGCCATGGCTCCAGAAGCTGTCATGCTTCCCACTAAGAAAATGAAATATTCTCAGAAATCCCTAACAGCTTTCAACTTGTGTCTTTAGGCTACCAGGCATCTTGCCATCCTGTTCTAAACAAGAATTCTGATGACAAAGAGAAAGGAAGGATGTTTTTCACAGGTGCTGGGGATGTGCATCACAGGATTAAAGGATTTCCTCGGTAGCACTTCCTTAAACACTTTTCAAATAAGATGAACTAATTAAGACCTTAGTAACTTTAGCTGCCAATTAAAGCACTTCCTTTGCTTTCTCCTGTCTGAATATAGTCCTTATGTGTTTGGTGCTTTAATTATTTCTGTATTTAGAATTTAGAAATCACTGTAAGTAAATGTGGCTGTGTTGTCATAGAAAGGAATCACGAAAAGTTTGCTGCAGGTATATTGTAGACATTCAAGAGAAAAAAAAAGATAAAATACACATATTCTCGTTGCCTTTCTTTGTGGTCCATATGTCTACCCTACCTCTGAAATGTGTAAATTCAGAGTATAGTTACTCTGTCTCCTGAAATCAGCCACCTCCCCTACCTAATCCCATTCCTCATTTAGGAGACTTGTATAGTACTCATGATAAAAGCAACCTTTCTCACATTATAAAGACTTATCATAGATGTTAGAGGTTATTTTCTGTATTACTTATACTATTCTGTCTGAGTCTAATATTTCTGGCTGCCGATAATAATTGCATTATTCTTTACTGGCACAGATCAGCAGTTTGTAATATCTCTGAAAAGCTGGTACACCGAGAATGTCCCTGAGAAACATATTAATGCTGGTGATGTAAAGTGCATGTGATATAATGTGATTAGCTGCTGTTAAGATAAGGAACCATCTCAAACTCCATGAATAAATAAGAAGTCATATAGTGACAACTATCAATTATTTATTACCTTTGTCCATATATTATTAACAGCTCAAGAAAGCGTACAGTCTTCTCTTCTTGGTTTCTGTCTCTCTTGTTAATGCTATACTTATGAAAGATTATATCCTAAGGGAAATATTTTATTTTCAGTTATCATTGGACAATATCTTAAGTTAATTGAGGGAGGAAACATTCTAAATGTGGGTTGTGCCATTAAACTGGTTGGGCTAAGCACAAGAATTCTTTAGACTCTGCTTCTTGAATCTGGACACAATTTGGCTAACCACTGGCTGCTCCAAATACCACACATTAGTTTCATAATAGACGGCATCTCTTGTACCTACTAGTCAAAACAAATTCTTCCTTTCTTAAATTGCTTTTGTTGGATATTTTGTCACAGTAGCAATTAACTGATACAGATATGTATCACGTGTTATGTCAGGTCTCCACATTCTAATTGTGTAAAATAAAACACAGTATGATTACATTATGATGTATAATGGATTTTATTACTCATATTATGAGCCTGAAAACGTAAGAAACGCCTCAACTTGGCAGATGAGTTGGGGTGCTCAGGAAACAGGCAGAGAGGATTGTTTCTCAACATTTAATTTTCTATGTTACTCCATAACATTTAAAACATATACTCACCTACAGATATGTGAAGGACTAGCTTCTTCACTCTTCAAGGTATGCATCTTTCAAGTACTTTCCTTTAATAGAGAAATCAACACTGACAGATGGCACAGAAATATCACCATCACCATCCTAGTTTTTATTATATCATCCAAATTTTTTATTATTTATAAGGCAGCCATATAAAACTCAAACATAACTGTCAAAAAATAAAAAATGAATTAATGAATGGTTCCTATTGATGTTCAGTAATGCTCATAGATTGGTGCCAAGCCTGGTAATCATCAGAGAGGCATCCTTTGCCAACTGATAGGAGCCAATACAGAGACCCACAGCCGTACATTTGGCAGAAACAGGACCTTGGTTGTAGATCTTTATTGAGTCCCTTCCCGCAGATCTAAGAGAATGCTCCAGAAGTAGGGGAGAAAGAATAGTGGGAGCCAAAAGGGTCAAAGAAACTGGGTGAGCATGGTTCCCAGAATCAACTAAGGAGGCTCACGGGGGCCCACAGAGACTGAAATGGCAATTGTGGAGCCTGCATGGGCCTGTGCTAGATCCTCTGCATATAGCTTATGTTTGTTGTCTTGATGTTTTTGTGGGACTCCTAAAAGTAGAATCTGTGACTCTTTTTGCCTGCTCTTGGGATCCTTTTCTTATGCCTTCTTCCATATTTGTTTGATGTCCCTGTGAAGCCTAATCTTTTCTCGGGGAAGGTGGGAGTGAAGGATCTGTGGGAAACAGGAGGTGGAAGGGAGAAAGTTGGGAGAGCGGAGGAAGGGAACCTGTTGTCAGGATGTATTAAATAAGAGGAAAGAAAAAAGAAAGAAAGAAAGAAAGAGAGAGAGAGAGAGAGAGAGAGAGAGAGAGAGAGAGAGAGAGAGAGGAGGGAGAAGAAAAGAAAAGAAAAGAAAAGAAAAGAAAAGAAAAGAAAAGAAAAGAAAAGAAAAGAAAAGAGAAAAGAAAAGAAAAGAAAAGAAAATAGTATTCTATTCTATACCAGCTTTGGCTCAGATGCATCACTGAACCCAGACCAGTCGTTTTACCCATGTAGAGCCAACACATCCCAACTCAGCCCATCCTCAGTAGCTGGTCCAAGAATCATAAGCAAGGATGATTGTTATTTGAGATCATATGATTTTAGCTAGACTGATTGGCTGATATAGCAAAGGACATAGTAATATACAATTACAAAAGCTCAGATATTCATTAACAAATATATTTACTCTGCAAGTGCAAACACATCAAGGAACAAATGAGCCATATAATCAACTTGAGTTTGTGAATGTGAGTCACATTCAAAACACAAATCTACAAACTCTTTTGATAGCAGCTAGATCACTCAATGTTGCTTTCGATTTTCAGAACTTCTGTAGGCAAAAAAAGAGCTCTGATTCACTCAGGAAAAATCAACCTCTACTTTTCTTGATTAAAAAAACTTTCATAATAGTGATTCACAGAAAAACTAATAGAAACAATTAATTTGTATGGAGATTGCCCTCAGTGTGACTCATCTAAGTGATTTTCATTTGGTTTGCAAAGTGCAAGTCCAAATGCAAGTCCAAATTTGTCTTTATCACATCAACTGTACTACTAAGTGGTTAAACTTTTTTAAATTTATTCTTTATAATCCATATCCCATTCCCTGTCCCCACATCCACCCTCTGACTACTCCATATCTCACACCTCCTCCTCATCCCACCCTGACTCCATGTGGATGCCCCCAACCCCCATCCCACCTAACCTGGGGCCTCCAGTCTCTTGAGAGTTAGGTGCATCATCTCTGAATGGACAGAGACCCAGAAGTTCTCTACTGTATGTGCGTTGGAAGCCTTGATATTAGCTAGTGTATGTTGTCTCTTTGGTGGTCCTAGTGTTTGAGAGATCTCGGGGCTTCAGATTAATTGAGACTGCTGGTCCTCCCATGGGATCCTCCTTCTCCTAAGCTTCTTTCAGCATTCCCTAATTCAACAACATGAGTCTGCTACTTCTGTCCACTGGTTGGGTGCAAATATCTACATCTGACTCTTTCAGTTGTTTGTTGGGTCTTTCAGAGGACAGTCATGATAGGTTCCTTTTTGTGAGCTCTCCATAGCCTCAGTAATAGTGTCAGGCCTTGGGACCTCCCCTTGAGCTGGATCCCACTTTGGGCCTGTTCCTGGATCTTCTTTTCCTCGGGCTTCTCTCCATTTCCATCCCTGTAATTCTTTCAGACAGGAACAATTATGGGTCAGAGATGTGACTGTGGGCTGTCTGCTTTTTGAATGCTGTTCTTAGAAGTGTGCTGTGCCTCTAAAATAAGCTCAGTACTGCCCATATAGCTTTCTAATGAGGCATCAATCCAATTCATGATTATTGATCTTCTAAGTTTAAACGTTGTTACTAACAAGCCTAATGATATGTGCAGCCAAGGAAGCCATGAAGCAACTGTGTGATACATATGATGTTTCTTCAAAAGAGTTTCAGAAAACAAAGTACTATTTCCTAGTTTGTAAACACAGAAAAAATTCTTAACATGTATAACAAATTTTCTATGACAAAATGATGACATTCTACAGGACTCAAAGCTTCCCAGCTTAAACAGACTTGCTTCATATTAAATAGTAATTAATAATTAATCAATCAAGTTTCAAATATACCTCTTCATATTGGCTGATTTCTGATATCATGACTTCATAAATATATCGGTAGCTTACAATTTGATTTAAGACAGAGAATTCCATCCTGTCTCACTTTCATATATAGAAAGAAAAGATCATGTATAATCATAGATCATAGCTAATTATTCTTTTTTAGTGAAAAAACATTGACTATGCAGTGAAGTACTCAAGAGGACAAAGGATACAAACCCTGAAGAACAGGTATAACAGAACTGCCCAAGTGGAAGTCAGAGGAAGCTGGTAACTGCTCCTGGAAACCAGAACTAGTGTTATCTCTGGATGGAGAACACATGACCTTTTGTGGCCTTGGCTTTGGGACTCTTTATTTTCAGGGTCAAATACCTGTAGTAAGTTTTCATCACACTTTCTCAGGCCTGTTTACCATGCTAGTGATCACCTGGGTTCATGTTTGTTTGTTCGTTTGTTTGAGACTGTATCTAAAAGACCCAGATTGTCTGAGAACCTAGTCTGTAGCTCAGGCTGACCCTTTCAGACTGATATCAATCTTCTTAGCTCAGCCTCCCAACATGAATTATAACTATGAACTACTACTCAGTTCACCACGGGTAAACCTGGTACCTTTAAAAAAATTATTGGTGGTCCTAGTGTTTATATGTAAGTACACTGTAGCTGTCTTCAGACACCCCCAGAAGAGGGCATCAGATCTCATTATAGATGGTTGTGAGCCACCATGTGGTTGCTGGGATTTGAACTCAGGACCTTTAGGAAGAGTAGTCAGTGCTCTTAACCACTGAGCCATTTCTCCAGCCCAACCTGGTGCCTCATTTTCATTCATGATAAAAATATCTTGAGGGAGTAAAGGTTCATTTTTCCACACAGTTCAAGGGCTCAGTCCATCATAGTGAGAAAGTCGAGGCAGCAGAAACTCAAAGCACCTGTTCATGTTACATCCACAGTCAGGAAACAGATAAATGCAAGCCAACACTCAACTCACGCTTTTGTATTTTATACAGTCAAGGATTGCTACGCAGGGACCAGAGGTGATTTAAGAGTTGCCAAATTGGCAATTAATACTAACCTTCAAAACATAATGAAACAAAGCAGTACACTCAGCTCTTTCAACAGCAACACACAGGCTGCTCTAGTGTTTGTTTTGAGTTCTACTGAACTAGGAAAGCTACATCCTAAGGGAAACATACCGAAGCTTTGCTATAAGAGGAAATTAATTCGTTTATATGAAAAAAAAAAATAGCAGGCACCTGGAATTTAGAAGACCTTCGATAATCCTTGACCTTCTTTATTTGTTCTTTCTGGATCTTATTTCTTGTTTTTCTTTTCTTCTTTTCCTGCCTTAAAGTCTTCAATTTATACATCGCTGACCAAGGCAATTAAGATCCATATGCATCAGTTTCCTTTTGTAATAATTATACTGACTCATTTAGTGAATTATTAATTAAATCTTGACTCTTGCTTTCCTTTACAAACTTATGATTTTTATACAAGTTATCTCAAAACAACTGTAGTTTTCTGACTTGGATACTTGGGTCTCAGGGTTGGTGGGGGGCAGTTTCTACAAATAACAGAGCCAACAGAGAAACAGAATATTCACATGAAGCAAGAAGGATGTCCAGTTCAACAAGATTCAGTAGCTAGTTTTGATTCAAATGTCTAAAATCAGACACTGGGTAGTTTATTTTAGGCATATTTAAGTATAGTACAATTTGGGGGTAAATGTTCCTAGTATAACACCACCACAATAAAGCATAATTGGATCTAAATCCATTCCAAAGCTCATGTCACCTTTATCATGAAGATAGGTTCTATAGATAGATTGCATGTATTATCTTAAGGACTTGGAAGAGGATCTGCTGTGGTCCCAGTCACACAGATAGCTCAAAACTCAATAACATATTGACCACCTCTAGTCATGTTTGAAATGGACTGTGGAATCCAGGTGTACCTGGCCATACAGATATTACAGAGTTCACTAGGCTATTGTGTGGAAAACAAGTCATACTTTTTTAAAAGAAATAATCTTACATGTTTAATATTCCTGATTTCAATGGTATTTATATGTGAGCACAGGGAATTTATGCCTTCTACACATAACTTTGCTTGAAAGATATACTGGTAATCATTCTAATGCTGCTATACTCTACCGTTGGCTGTTCTGTTGTCTTACCAGTTGTTAGTGACAACTTGTGGTATGCTGGGCATATTCTCATTGAACTTACATGCAGGGCTTTGCATAGCTTGAGGCTTTTTTCACAAAGGACTCCTTTAAAGTACATTCTCAGCTCTGTAGACAGTTTAGAAGGCAAGTGCCATTAGTCTCCTATCAGGTGGGGTCAGTTGAGCTGAGCCCTTGCCAAAGCCTGTCAAATGGGGATATGGAGCTGGTTTAGCACAGAAATACCTGCCTAAGGCCTCCCAGTAAGTAATGTTCTTTATTCCCCGTTATGTGGCTTTCTCTGTGCTCAGTGGAAGTTATTAATTCTGAAAGCATTAGTCTACTTTCACAAAGTCCTAAGCCATGTAGAGCTTAGTTCAAACATGGCATTTGTGAAAGCACTCTGAAGGCAGGTGAGGTTTCAGCTTTTCTTGGAGATTCACTAGCCAAAGGTAAATTAATGTTTCAAAATTAATGCTTTTAAATATGGTTATTCAAGGGGAAATAAAACTCTTTAACATCATTTTACCTGTGGGCATTTTGGAAATCCAGAGTTCTGTATATTACTCAAGGTTCTATTCATATTTCATTGGCTATGAACTCTAAGGACTCCTATGTCCACTAAAGTTTAAGAAACACCATCTTAAATACTCTCTGTATCTACATTTACATTCAGAATGCACACTTCAAATGCATTTTATAATAATATAGTAAGGTTTGTGGAAGGGTCATAAGGGTTATTCTTGAAAGGTAATATATTTTTCTCTATTATATATTACCTTAGCTAAGATTTCTATGCTGTGAATAAACATTATGACCTTACGTGTCTTGGAGAAAAAACTGTTTATTTCATCATTCATTTTCAGGTAATAGACCATTACTGAGGAACAAAAACTTTAGCAGGGCTGAAATCAAACATAGGAATTGATGCAGAGGCCATGGATAAATGCTACACATTGTGTTAGTCTCCTTGGTTTGCTCAGCCACTTTATTTTACCATCAAGGATCTCTTGCCTAGGGGCTGAACCATCCCAATGTGATGGGCACTCCAGTATAGGCTTATCCACCAGTCAAATTGTTGGGGGAATTTTCTCAGATGAGATTTTATGCTTAATATATTTATAGATTTACCTGCAGGGGCAAATTTGAAGTTTTGGTTTAAGAAACACAGCAGTATTAGAAATATGTGGTATATGGAATTGCTTCAAATTGTTCATAACAGCTGACTATGATTAGGCTCATGCTGTACCAGTGGCATGATTGTGCCAGCAGCAGATTGTTACTGTGACTGTGTGACATTAGGAATTCTGGGAAATTTTCAGAGGATGTATAAATGTTGGTCTCAGAGAGGTGGGGTAGGTTGTTGGTAAATTGTTGGTTGGTTGTTGTGAGTCACAGTTTGTTAAATAATTGTGTGCAAAGAAGAAACAACAATAAGGGATTAGATAGCCTTACTGTGAAGATCAAACTTGCCCCAAGGAACCTGATGCTCCTATTCAGCAGGAAGTACTCTAACAGTAATGTTATCTCCTTTCAACTCTATCATTTTTTCTCTCTTAACTGGTGTTAGGGAGTTGAAAGGATGGAAAATTGATGATGGATGAAGAAGAAACTACAAAGTAGCAAAAGTAACAATTTTAATTAGTCTATTAAAATTCTGGTTTCCTTTCCTAGTACTATGTATATATTATACTTTCATTGTAAGAAGCTTAACATAATAGCAATCACCTATTTTTCTATTTGGTTTACAGGAGTCTCATTTAAATAGTATTTTCTATTTCTCTCTCTTTTTCACCCATTTCATGTGACAGATATTAACTTTATCTTGGAATGAAAATAAATGACTATCACATTGATTATGTTCATAAATCAATCTATTTAATGATCTAAGACTGTATGTAACTACAGTCCTCTTTTGCTTAAGCCACTTTGAATAGAGTTTTTATTTTTGTTTTGCTTTAGAGGTTGTTCATTTTAGTTATTCAATGATAACAATTATTGGTATTATTTATCACAGCTGACTAAATATATGCTAATCAATGTAATTTCTGACCATTTTAAAAACACATATACAACCACAGATAAGTGCAGCTCTGGCCCCTTATCAAAGAAACTTCTTTTTAAAACATATAGAGACTGCTGCAGATATACAAAACTGGTCAAGATGCAGAGAATAAATGGCTATGGGGTATTTGCTCCCAATCTTTAGATCTACAACATACTCCTTATGTGCAATGTTTAGAGAAAATCATGGAAGAAGGGGAAGAAAGGTTGAAAGTAGTCAAAGACATCTGCTGTTCCATAGTTAATAGTTCTTAATATTATGATAGTTCTTTTGAGAACTTTGTACTGCATATATTTTATTCCTACCACTCCCTTTTTATACCTCCACTCCTTGGTGTGCCCTGTCCCCCAAATTTAGGCATTACATGGAAAATGCATATGTAAACTCTCAACAATATGGTTTCCTGAACAAGACAAAAATATAATGAGCATGCCAGTTGACATGCTAACACAGACAGGAGAAATTCCAAATGGTTCCACTGCTTGTTGAAGAGTTACATGACTATGAGAAAGGGAAAAATCTATGACAAGCTCCAGCATTAGTTGTCTAATTACAATTGGTTCTCTCTTGACTACACTAAATGATCTCAGTAGCTTATATATACATGTATACATGCAGATACACAGACATGCATGTGATATGTATATACATTGTTACATAATATATGTGTGAGTATAACAACAATAATTTTTCAAAAGAGAAGAAATTTGGGGGACAGAGGACAGCAAGGAGTGGAGGTGTAAAACGGGAGTGGTAGGAATAAAATAGATGTAGTACAAAGTTCTCAAGAGAACTATCATAATATTAAGAACTATTAAATTATTAAGTTAAATGATTATTAAAATAACTATTATGAAACATGCTATCCAACAAAATAAACATATTAATGTAAGTTTAAAAAAAAAACCTCTCAGTGAAATAAAATGTATTCAGAAGTTGAACTGATCTATACATAGTCGACATAGTTGATGTAGAGCCCATACAGATCTATACAGACTCTATATAGCTATATAAATGTTCAGACACTGTATACATAACCATGTGGACTCTACACAAGTTCTATACAGAGATACACAGATTTTATACATATCAAAGAAGATTCTTTACTAACCTATACAGAAGTCATAGAGGTCTACACATACTATATACAGACAATATACAGACTGAGGCTCACTCTCTGCAGATCTATGTTGACTCTCTACACACAGAGAGAGACTCCAGACAGATATATACAGACACCATTCAGATCTATTCAGACTCTTCAGTTTTCATATAGTACTCTACAGACTCTATGTATGCTTGTATAGAATCCAAAAATCAAAATTACAAACCCAAAAATAGCTGGCCTGACAAGAAGAACTCAAAGACTTGAGTAAATTGTAGTGATATCAAATGAAATCTCCCATGTTTAACATTAGGCAGGATAAACATTGTAATAGAAGTGGTTCAAATAATTGGGGAAAATAAATTTACAGGAAGCTAAATAAATGGCTATTTGAGGAAATTTTCAATTACAAAAAAAATCATCCCTCAAAATAAAGGGAGCCACTCTACTTTTGTAATGCTCAATATTTAGAAGTAAAATGTTGTAGATACTTACTATAAATCTAGAACTTCAAGAGACACACTGAATAAAGGAAAGCTGAAGGATACAATGGAAATAAATGCTACTCCACTATAAGGACATGTTAATAAATACTGTTTAAATGTTGTTAACTCCCTGCACAGTGGAGAATAGATGATATTTATAGGGAGCTAAATGAACAAAAGACACAGTGCTCACTCAGATATTATGAGGATTAATATTGACTCTCAACTTGATTTGAAATTTGGAATAAATTAAACAAACTACTGTGCACAGTAGTAAGAAAATTTTCACATCAGGGCTTTAAGTGGGAAGCCCCACCTTGCTATTTTGTCTTCTCCTTACTAAGACAAAAATATGTGACAAAAGCAGCCTATCTATTACCTATCTCATTATTTCAACTCATGTTCCAGAGGGATCTCTGTCTATCATAGTGGGGAAAGTATGGAGAAACAGCTATCTAATTACAGGAGGATGAGGTAATGATTGGTTCACACAATAGAGGACCTGGAGGCAGAAAACACAATCCAGAATGAGGAGCTGTTATAACCATCAGATGCCTTTCCCTAACATTCTACTGCTTCCATCTAAGCCATGCTTCTAAAACTTCTGTTATCTAGAGTAAGACAATACACTAGGGAATAGAACTCAAGATATGCTACCCTCAACACAATTGCTTTGGGTTTGACGATTAAACAGATGTTCTTTGCAAAAAATAAAATGCATTAGCATATCACAATTTTGTTACCTTATGTTGTAATACTTTTAAAAGTTTTGTGAAATAGAGTTATATTTTGACCCCCTTCTATTTCCTCCCTCAAACTCCTTTTGTGTATTCTCTCTCCCTTTATGTACTGGTTAGTTTCGTGTCAACTTGATACAGCTGGAGTTATCACAGAGAAAGGAGCTTTAGTTGGGACAATGCCTCCATGAGATCCAGCTGTGGGGCACTTTCTCATTTAGTGATCAAGGGAGAGAGGCCCCTTGTCAGTGGGACCATCTCTGGGCTGGTAGTCTTGGATTCTATAAGAGAGCAGGCTGAGCAAGCCAGGGGAAGCAAGCCAGTAAAGTACATCCCTCCATGGCCTCTGCATCAGCTCCTGCTCCCTGACCTGCTTGAGTTTCAGTCCTGACTTCTTTCAGTGATGAACAGCAATGTGGAAATGTAAGCTGAATAAACCCTTTCCTCCCCAACTTGCTCCTTGGTCATGATGTTTGTGCAGGAACAGAAACCCTGACTAAGACACTTTACTTATTCCAAAAGTTCACATCTTATTCCCTCTCAAATTCATAGTCTCTTTTTTGTTCCATTACTATTGTTACACAAACATATGCATACACACATATGTGTGTATGTATATATAAATACATATATGTAGATAAATATATATATGTACACAAATACATATATATGTACATATGTATATAAACTTATTGTGTCTGTTTAGTATTACTCATAAGTATATATTTAAATTCACAAGGAATTTTGAGTGACAAAATTTCTACCTAAACAATGACAGGCATCTAATTAAGTTATTAAGAATCTTTTTGGAGTGGGCAAAAAAAAAGGGAGAAAAACTTAGTTTAGAAGCACACAATTATAACAAAATGAAAAACTTTCAAAGAATTTGGCAAAAGCAAGTTTACCTCTGAAACCATAAAATGATACTGTTCAAATTACACGGGACCCGTAGGGTCTTTAAATAAGTTTTAATTTAATCTCTTTAGATGTGAACAGGCTTTGGGAGCAACACTGTTTTGGGAATAGCAAGCTCCATGGCATTTTGTCACTGTAGGATAGTTACTAGGGAAGAAACATAAACTTGCCTCCTGAAGGTAATCTTGGCTGAGAACAAACTGGAAACATAAAGTCTCAAGTCATGTTTAGATATGTGATGTGGTGTGGTAACTAAGCCTCAGCATTCATGAGGAGGTGACTGACCGCAGCGGTACATTCGGTGGGTGTAAGCTGACCACGTTTAACACTGCATTCTCTCAGCATCCATGAATCAAAAGATACATGAGGACAGCTCACACATGGCAGTTTTCTCCTTTAGGTCATACAGTTATACATAGTGGGTAACATAATAAATACTATATTTCAGCATTTTCATAAGTAAAAACTGTAAGTGCTGATGGGCCTAATGTTCCTAATGTACAAAGTGCAGTTGTGAAAAAAGAATGAACAATAGTGGTCAGGAAATTATTATTTCATAGGTAAGTTGTTGAAAACCAAGTGCACAGCTAGCCTGCCTTTCAGCGACTCAGCACCAACAGCTTACATCATCATCTACTACTGCCAGGTGTTTCACGGTACCACATGAGCTATGTATTGTCCTATATGGCATGAACACCCATTAAAAGGTCCCTCTGGACATCACAGCTCTACCTTCCTCCCTCTGTCTCCTGGTCTCTGAATGTTGGTCTGTCTGTCTGCATCTCCTGTTTTGTCCTCTACTTCAAGATTTCCTTTTGCTCAACCCATTTCCCCCAATAAAACCTCTGGCTCATGGTGTGATCTCTTAGCAGGACACCCTGGCTCCACCCTCCAAGGTGCCTTTTGCCTATCCTAACACTGATGCTGATGACATGGAATGCTCTACTGGTGCTTTCATGCCTGCAAACCAGTGGTCTGAATCAACTTAGTACCCTACATACCAGCTCCACTTGCAGCAGATCCATCTTCTGGTCCACTGATTGCTTGGCATTCCATCCATCACCCACAGACTGTGAGTGATCCCTCTCAATGGTGTAAGGGCTCCCCTAAGTCTCCAGAAGATGTACTCACCTCTGACCATTTCCCTTCAGGGGGGTTCATTTTCAAGTTAGGTTTTCCCCTTCTGCCTTTGTTCAAAAGGCCTGACTTTTAGCCCCAGTCTTCAAATTGTGAGGTGACTATCTACTGTTCAACTTGTGCCATCTTCATTCATTTCTCCCTGGATCCTTGGGAGGCCTCAGATGTTCAGACTTTGTATTCCCCCAACCTAACCTCATCCATGGGAACTGCGTCCTCAACCATACCTCTGAGTGCCCCCTCCCTTAGATAATCAATCCAAATAACATCTACTGATTGAGGTAACATAAAAAATAATTCCCTATCCCTTTTTCTTCTCTCCAAGCCCTGTTGGTTTCTGTCTGGTCTCCCTTCCAGACACTATGTAAATATCCTGTCTTTACTTTATGGTTGATGGATCTGTAAGTTTGTTGCAAAGTAGGAGGTAGAACTGAACTTAGCAGGCTATGCTCAACACAAAACTGTTCTCCCATGCTTCAAACAATGCTGCTGATGGAATCCTCCTTAGGGATGTAGAGATCATTTGTTTGTGAATGTCATTCTAGAGTTGATTCTTCAGCTATTGCTTCCCTCTAGCCTTAACATGGCTATGGCTCTTGTAGCCTACTGACCCATGTCAGGGCTGCCCTGCCCAGGCTATCTCTGGCTCCAGCCTGCAGTCCCACAGCATCAGTTTTCCCAGTCCTATTGGAACATTTAGGAACACACCTGTACAGTACTCTGCTTTGCAAATCCCATTCTCTCTTCCTCAATGGACTCAGATTTTATTACAATGGCTTGACTTCAGGACAAATCAATGGCCAAAATTTGGCTAACTTAATTTTCATATCACAATAATGTGTTTATATATGTAACTCAGATTCAATACAATGTATGTGTATATGTGCATGCAAGTTGAATTCCACTCTCATTTAGACAAACTAGATAGATAGATAGATAGATAGACAGATAGATAGATACTGAGAAAGCTAATATTATTATATAGCAACCATGTGCCTCTTCGGTGTCTTAGCTGGTGACTTCATCAGGATGTAAGCAGCCACATAGCTGGCATATATACTGAGGTTAGAGAGTATATACCATGTGACTACACCATCTTATTATGATCACATGGTATAAAGCAACTACTGGAAACCTGCTTAACATTAAGTAGCCCTCTTTTGTATCTCCTTTTACTCAGGTTCACATTAATTTTTGTCTGTCTTATAATAGTACACTGTAAAATGGTCAGTAATGTTACCAGTTTCTGTATGGAATATATCCATGATTAAAAGTTTTATGTTGATACAAGAAGAGCTTTAATTTAAAAATGATATTTTTAAGGCTAAATCTAAGAGGGTTGGAACATAAAGTTCATATCTTATAAAAGGTCCTAAATTATTGTAACCTGTTAAAGATAATTAAAAAGTGAAAGTTAATAGCCAGTTAGCTTATAAACAACTAAATCCATTAATGTGTTCAAAACTATATTTTTAGTCATACTAAGTACTAATGTGATTAGTTACAGGAATAAGCTTTATTGAGCCTCCTGTATGTGTTTTCAAAGTTAAGTCTAAAACAAGTAACTAGAACCAAACAAAGCTTTTCTCTGCATATATGATCACTGAGAAACTTAAGCTGAGTGTCCAGGTAGCTAGTAAGTCTCGGTCATTTTAATAGAACAGGAGCTGCTTGGTCTGTACTTACTGCTTAAGGTAAAATTCGTTTTCTCACATCTCTGATTATGTCAATGACTAGGCTAGAGATAGACTCAAAAGCAGCAGCCAAGATTCAGATGCCTTGTCAGTTCTCTTCAGGTGTCAATATCAGACCACAGCCTTTGGTTGTCTTATAAGAAAAGACCTGAAAAGCACTTCTCATTGTGCTAAAATGTCTGTCTGATGTATATTCACCCAAGCTTCTGGATAGATGGGAGAAACTCTTTTATTGGAGCTGAAAAACAAGATCAAGTAAGCTTTTGCCCTCCTGCTCCATGGGAAGTTTCTATCCTCTCTGAGCTCAACTTAAAATGTATTCATGCTTTTAACTCAAAACAGGAGCCAAAATTACAGGACTCCTCCCGCTCAATACCAGGACAGTGGTCCTAAACATTTGAAATAGCCATCTAAGAAAAAGCTTCCCCCCAAATCCTTAGCTTTATCTTCTGCCCCTAACATATATATACACATATGTGTGTGTGTGTGTGTGTGTGTGTGTGTGTGTGTGTGTTTCAGCATCCTGTCAAGTCCAGATCTTCCCTCAAAATCTGCATTGCAGACAGCTTCAAAGTGGGTAGCCCTAGGAGGTTCAGCCTCACAGACTACTTTGAATAAGCTTGCACATTTCTATCCCCAAATAGCCCACAGAGCCTGAGAGTGAGGTTCCTCTCTTAGGACTTTGCTAGCAGCACAGCTTTCTTGGGTCCCTAAATATGTTGTCTGCTGTCTAAAGAGCATAGTGCCCTCATTCCTGCTGCACCATCACCCCTCCCCATTTCCTCATGTTTTACAGTAAACAAAAGGGAGAAATGTTGTAAATCAGGCCCTCCACCAGTCTGCCTTTCAGCAGCTCAGCACTAGAAGATGACATCAGTCATCCCCAGCTGCACAGCACATTTCCACTGTCAGTGTTAGTTGTGTATTTTCCTAGGCAACACATGCATCCTTTATAAGGCTTCTCTCAACTTCATGGCTCACTTTTTTTTTTTCATTTTTTCTATCACTGAGTCTCTCTCTCTTTGTCTATCTGTGTATCTGTCTGTCTGTCTGTCTGTCTGTCTGTCTGTTTCTCCGTGTTTGAGTCTCTTTCCTGTCCGCACTCTGAGATGGCCTTTCACTTTCCCTGAATCCCCCCACTTAAACCTCTTGTGTTAATGATGTTGCATGTGGAGATCTCTTAATAACACACCTTGGCCTCTACCCATCAACATACCTTTTGCCACTTGTCCTAACACAAATTAATTGAGAGAATTAGAAGCTAAGTTTCACTGTCTCCTTGGTAATAACATTTATATTTTCTAACAAAAATCTATAAACACAATTTTAATAACATGGTTACATTTTCATCTCTTATATTCACGGAAGAGAATGACCTCTTTGCTCTGAAGTACACCATCATACGTTCATTAAACTTTATTTGGCTCGAGGATTAAAGGTATTAAGAGCATGTTTACTGGAGATACTTGAAACAGATTTCCTTAAATAAACATAAAGGAAACTCAAGGAAGCTCCCAGCATCTGGAGACTAAGCAAAGTCAGAATAGAGAGTCTGGGTGGGCACCCAGGAAGTGCCCAGAGCCTGGAGCTTAAAGAAAAAATGGAATAGAAAGCATCTAAAGAGTCCATGGATATGCAGCCTTTATGGTCAAATCTCATCAGGTAGAAGCAGGCAAATTTCATTCTTAACCTCAATCTATCACACCAGCAATAAGAACCTCAATCTTGCCTATTCTGATTCTACTAGTTGTAAGCAGGACTAACATGGAGACAGTCTTTCTTTTAAGATAACAAGGTAAGAATTGACACGCTCCTAGGGAAGTATTCTACAATGACTGAGCTACAGGCATAGCCAAAACAAGTTTTTAATAAGCAAAGAAAGGCCATAGGTAGAATTTGAGACAAAGTAACATGAGCATTGTGCCGGCTATTTTTCTGTCAGCCAGACATAGACTAGTCATTTAATGAGAGGACATCAACTGAGAAAACGCTCCTAACAGATTGTCCAGTTAGGTATTCTCTTGATTGATGATTGATGACTACCAAGGTCATTTTGAGTGTTGCTACCCATGGTCAGTATAAGAAAGCACTCTGAACTAATCACTGGGGAAAAGCCTATAAGGAACATTATTCCAAAGTCTCTTATTTAGTTTCTGCTTCAAGGTTTCTGCCTCAAGTTCCTGCTTTGACTTCTTTCATTGATGAACTATTACATGAAAGTGTAAGCTGAGTGAACACTTTCCTCTCCAAGTTGCCTTTAATCATGGTATTTTACCCCTCTATAGAAACTATAACTAAGCCAGGCCTGGTAGCTACCATAGACATAGGTTATTGTGTATAGATATAGATATAGATATAGATATAGATATAGATATAGATATAGATATAGATATAGATATAGATATAGATATAGATATAGATATAGATATAGATATATTTTAGCCATATACCTCACAGAAAGCATAGAAAGGGTTCCTCATGAACAGAACTAAGAACAGCAATTTTCTCAAGAATATCCATGCCTTTCTAGTCCTCTCTGCAGAAGTGAAGTTTTAAACTAGAAAAATCTCAAAACCTGGTGAAGATTTTTGTTAAAAAAAAATAATAATAATAATAATGAAGAATCTTTACCCATGGGAAAGTGACTATAGGTATATGCCTGGCTTAGATTGGCAATTGAAATGTTTTCAAAATGCTAAGAAGATAAAACTGAGGACTAGGTTTTCTGGGTACCTTCCCCCACAGAGGAGAGGTGTCCACCAGGGAGGGCTCTCACTGCCTGAGCTGGTAAGGGAGATATCTATGCTCCAGGTCACTCAGGCTCCAGTCTGAGCAGGTGAGAGTGCAGACTGCAGAAGCAACACAGCTTCTCAGAAAGACCCCATTCTGGGTTCCAGATATCATGGATCCTTCCCCGCCAGAGGAAAGGTGGAAGTGCCAGTGCTCTCACGGCCTGAGCTAGTGAGGGAGCCATCTTTGCTCTGGGTCGCCCAGGTTCCTGTCTGCACAGTTGAGAGTACAGAGTGCAGAAGAGACACAGCTTCTGGGACAAACCCCATTTCAGGCTCCTGAAAACCAAGCACTTTCCCTGCCAGAGGAGAGGTGGACACCCTGGAGGGCTTTGTTCACCAGAGCTGGTGAGACAGCCATATTGTGTCCAGAGTCCCTCGGAGACTAGTCTTTGCAGGTGAGTGTACAAACTGCAGAGGCGACACATCTTCTGGGACAGGCCCCATTTCAGGCCTACTTCTTCAGCCAGGAGGCAGGTCTGACACCAAAACTCTGTGCACCTTCCCTGCAAGAGGAGAGCTTGCCTGTGGAGAGTACTCTGACCACTGAGACTCAGGAGAGAGCTGGACTCCCAGGACTGCTGACAGAGGCTAACAAAATCACAGGATGAACAAACTCCAACCAGAGACAACTATAACAACTAACACCAGAGATTACCAAATGGTGAAGGCAAACACAAGAATCCTACTAAGAGAAACCAAGACCACTCACCATCATTAGAACCCAGCACTCCAACTTCAGCCACTCCTGGATACTGCAACATACCTGAAAAGCAAGACTCAGATTTAAAGACATATCTCATGATGGTAGTATAAGATTTTAAGAAGGGAATTAATAACTCATTTAAAGAAATACAAGAGAAAACTGCTAAAAAGGTAGAAAGGCTTAAAGAACAACAGGAAAACACTGCTAAACAAGTAGAAGTCCTTAAAAAGGAAACACAAAAATCCCTTAAAGAATTACAAGAGAATACAGCCAAACAGATGATGGAATTGAACAAAACCATCCAAGACCTAAAAAGGGATGTGGAAAAAAAAACAATGTGAAACAACTCTGGAGATAGAAACCCTAGGAAAAAAATCAGGACCAATACATGTGAGCATCAGCAACAGAATACAAGAGATGGAAGACAGAATCCCAGGTGCAGAAAATTCCATAGAGAACATGGGCACAACAATCAAAGAAAATACAAAATGTAAAATGATCCTAACTCAAGACATCCAGGAAATTTAGGACACAATGAGAAGACCAAATCTAAGGATAATAGGAGTAGATGAGAATGAAGATTTTCAAATTAAAGGGCCAGCAAATATCTTCAACAAAATTATAGAAGAAAAGTTCCCAAACCTAAAGAAAGAGATGCCCATGAACATACAAGAAGCCTACAGAACTCCAAATAGACTGGACCAGAAAAGAAATTCCTCCCAACACATAATAATCAGAACAACAAATGCACTGAATAAAGATAGAATGTTAAAAGCAGTAAGGGAAAAGGGCCAAGTAACATATAAAGGCAGACCGATT
>NC_034595.1:25734658-25750212 GCF_900095145.1 Mus pahari | reverse complement strand
ATCAGCCACCAAACCCAGACACTATTGCACATGCCAGCAAGATGTTGCTGAAGGGATCCTGATATTGCGGTCTCTTGTGAGGCTATGCCTGTGCCCGGCAAACACAGAAGCTGATGTTCATAGTCAGCTATTGGATGGAACACCAGGTCCCCAATGGAGGAGCTAGAGAAAGTACACAAGGAGCCGAAGGGGTCTGCAACCCTATAGGTGGAACATCAATATCAATTAACCAGTACCCCCAGAGCTCATGTTTCTAGCTGCATATGTAGCAGAAGATGGCCTATTTGGCCATCATTGGGAAGAGAGGCCCCTTGGTCTTGCAAACTATATATGCCCCAGTACAGGGGAATGCCATGGCCATGAAGTGGGAGTGGGTTGGTATAGGAGCAGTGGTGGGTGGAGGTTATAGGGAACGTTCAGGATAGCATTTGAAATGTAAATAAAGAAAATATCTAATAAAAATAGATAGATAGATAGATAGATAGATAGATAGATAGATAGATAGATAGATAGATAAATGCATCATAAAAAATGAGGCCTAATAAGAGCAGCTAATAATGCCTCTCTCACTCACCTCACCTTTAAAAATCTCATCATGAATAAAGATGGATTTCTGCTGAAAAGAGATGAAAGTTCACATGTCTTTTTGAGACACATAAAAGAAAAAAAAATCACTTGAAACCAAGAAAGGGGCAAAACCCATCTAAAGCAATCAGTAACTGTATTATTATCCTAAGTATATGACAGTGGTAGCAAGAAGCTCTGTAACGTGGAATGTATTAAAAATATTCATAGCAACAGAACATTCCAAGCCAGCTTCATGCTTACAGAGAGTGGTTCAGTCCTCACACTAAAAGGTAGAAGATATGTCTTTTCAAGCACAACAATTGATAGATACCCTTAAACACATAGCATGATTTCAACAATACCATGACTTGGAAATACTGCAGAGAGGGAAAAATGAACTTCCAGACACAAACATAAAGAAGACATTAATATTTACAGACATGGAACTAAAGCAGCTACAATTAATACTTTTCATATTGTTACAGAAAGAGGAAGTGATATGTGCAATCAGAAAAGTAATTCCAAGAAGAATATAAAAAACCATTTCAAATAGAAGTGAAAACTCCAGATGATATGATGCCAGAATCATCAGGGATCTGCCACTTCCAAAGGTGAGGGCCAGGGACTCACAAGACATGTCAATAGAAATCACCTAAACTGAAACACACACACACACACACACACACATGCACACGCACACGCACACGCACGCGCGCACACACACAGGAAACACAGAGGATCTGACATGTGAGGTTGGCAGCAAGTAGTCTGACTAATACAAATAGAGGAAAAGAGAGAAGAGGCAAAAGAAACATTTGAAGAAAAATAGTAAAGAATTTTCCAAATTAATGAGAAAACCCAAGCTACAGAACAAAATTCATAAAGAACATCAAGTAGAAATGTGAATAAAGTAAATAACTAATAAAACTTAAAAAAAAACATCAAGTAGAATTATTTCAATTTAATTTAATTTTTTTACTTATTCATTTTACATCCCGCTCACTGCCCCACTTCTAGTCATTTACTTCCATAATCTTTTCCCATCCCTACTCTGCTTCTCCTCTGAATGGGTGGGGCACCCTGGGTATGCCTCCCACCCTGACACTTCAATTCTCTGCCAGGCTAGGTGTTTCTTTTCCCACTGAGGCCACACGAGGCAGCCCAGTGAGAAGAATGTTATCTCACACAACTGCAACAGCTATTGGGATAACCCCTGATGCAGTTGTTCGGGACCCACATGAAGACCAAACTGCACATCTGCTACAAATGTGCATATAGGCCCAGGTCCAGCCTATATATGTTTTTTGGTTCAGACTCTGAGAGCCCCAAGGGTCCAGGTTAGTTGGGTTGTTTCATCTTCCTGTGGAGCTTCTATCTCCTTCAGGGATACTAGCAATCCTTCCTTTTATTTTTCCATAAGAGTCCCCAAACTCCATCCACTGTTTCACTGTGGGTGTCTGTATCTGTTTGAGTCTGCTGCTGGGTGCAGCCTTTCAGAGGACAACATGGTCCCATCTGCATGCATTACAGAGTATCATTAATAGTGTTAGGGATTGGTGGTTGCCCATGGGATGGGTCTCAAGTTAGGCTTCAACATAAAACTGGATACATTAAATCTCATAGCAGAAAAAGTGGGAAATACCCTTGAACACATTGGTACAAGGAGACAATTTCCTCAACAGAACATCAATGGCTCAGGCTCTAAAATAAACAATTGATAAATGGGACCTCATGGAACTGCAAAACTTCTATAAGGCAAAGGACACTGTCAATAGGACAAATCAGCAACCTACAGATTGGTAAAGGATCTTCACCAATCCTAGAGCTGATAGAGGGCTAATATCCAAAATTTATAAAAAATTCAAGAAGTTAGACACCAACAGCCAAAATAACTCAATTGAAAATGGGGTACAGAGCTAAATAGAGAATTCTCAACAGAGGAATCTGGAATGGACAAGAAGCACTTCAAGAAATGTTCAAAGCCCTTAGTCATTAGGGAAATGCAAATCAAAACAACTCTGAGGTTCCATATTACACCCATCATAATAACTAAGATCAAAAACGTCAGAGATAGCACATGCTGGTTATGATGTAGAAAAAGGGAAAATGTCTTCATTGATGGTAGGAACACAAGCATGTACAAATAGGATTATTTTTTAAAGATGTTTTTGAGATCATAACATATCATTTCTCCCTTCCCTATCCCACTTCTAAACCAGCAGTTCTAAACTCGTGGGCCATGACCCCTTTGGCCAACCTCCATCTCTGAAAATATTTACATTGTTATTCATAACAGTAGAAAACTTATAGTAGCAACAAAAGTAATTTTATGGTTGAGTGTCACAACAGCATAAGGACTTGTATTAAAGGGACACAAAATTAGGAGGGTTGAGAACCACTGCTTTAAACCCTCTGATACACTACTCCTTTCTCTCCTTCAAATCCCTGGCAATTTTTTAAATTAATTTTGCTGCATGCCTATATGTACCTATATGTTAGCAGGATTGTTTTTAAAGTAGAAAAAAGAAGTTACATATAAAGATGGATAAACATTGTGGACCAATGCCTCATATCTCATAGCCCTGGGCAGTAAGTTTATGGCAAGTATAATGCTGAATCATGACCAATGCAACCTTAACAGTATCTACACTAGATATTTATTCCTATGAAGAAACATCTTATAAGAAATGAAGGAATGAAATATATATATATATATATATATATATATATATATATATATATATATGCCTCACAGTTGAGAGAGTATAGCCTATCAGGGCAAGATACCATGGCAGCTGGAGAAGGAAGGAGCTAGTCACATTGTATCCATAGTCAAGAAGAAAGTGATAAGTCTGGGCCCAACTCTCTCTGTCTGTATCTGTCTGTCTCTGTCTCTGTCTCTGTCTGTCTGTCTGTCTGTCTGTCTCTCTTTCATGTTTCATCTTTTAAAGAAAAGATTTATTCATGTTATTGCATTTAAGTGTGTGTTGAGAGAATGGGTGTTTGTGCGGATGTGTACAGTGTCAATGAAGGCCATTAAAGGTGGTTTAGAGTACCCCAATGTTGGTGCTGGGAACAAAACAAGAGTTTCCCTATAAAAGTAATGCACATACTTAGCCACTGGACAATCCTTTCAGTCTCTCACTTCCTTTTTTGTATTCACTACATTCTCAGTTCTGAGAACATTGCTATCCACATGTAGGGTAGGTATTTTCACCTCATTAACACAATATGTATGGTCCCTCAAAGACATACATTACTTTTATCTACTAGGTTTCTGTTATGATGATGATTAATAATAATCAACATAGTTGGCTATACTAGTAGTAAATTGCTTGCCAATGCCACTAAAATCAGGGACTAAACAAGGCTGTATACTGTCTCCCTGTCTATTCAACATAGTACTCAAAGTCCTAGCCAGAGCAATTAGACAACAAAAGGATGTCAAATGGATACAATTTGGAAAGGAAGAAGTCAAAATACCACTATTTTCAAATGATATGATAGTATACTTAAGTGATGCCACAAGTTCCACCAAAGAACTCCTACAGCTAATAAACAACTTCATCAAAGTGGCTGGATATAAACTTAACTCAAACAAATCAGTACCCTTCCTCTACACAAAGGATAAATGGGCTGATGAAGAAATTAGGGAGGCAACACTTTTCACAGTAGCCACAAATAACCTAAAATATCTTAGTATGACTCTAACCAAGCCAGTGTATGACAAGAATTTTCTCTGAAGAAAGAAATCGAAGAAGACCTCAGAAGACGGAAAGATCTCCCATGCTTATGGGTTGGTAGGATTAAAATAGTAAACATGGCTAGTTTACCAAAAGCAATCTACAGGTTCAATGCAATTCCCATCAAAATTCCAACACAATTCTTCACAGACATAGAAAGAGTAATTCTCAACTTCATATGGAAAAATAAAAATTTAAAAAACAGTATAGCCAAACAATTCTGAACAATAAAATAACTTCTGGGGGTATCATCATCCCTGACCTCTAGCTGTACTACAGAGCAACAGTGATAAAATAAACAAACAAACAAAAAAAAACCCTACATGGTATAGGTAAAGAGCCAGACAGATAGATCATTTGAATAAAGTCAAAGACTAGAAATAAACCCATACACTTATGGACACTTGATCTTTGACAAAGAAACCAAAATCATACAGTAGGAAAAAGAAAGCATCTTAAACTGCTGGTGCTGGACTAACTGGTGGTCTGAATGTAGAATGCAAATTAATCCATATTTATCACCCTGCACAAAGCTCAAGTCCACATGGATCAAAGACCTTTACATAAAACCAGGTACACTAAATCTAATAGAAGAGAAAGTGGGAAATAGCCTTGAACTGTTTGGCACAGGGGAAATTTTCCTGAACTGAATACCAAAGGCTCAGGCTCTAAGATTATCAATTGATAAATGGGATCTCTTGTAACTGCAAAGCTTCTATAGGCAAAAGACACTGTGACTAGGACAATGGCAACCTAAGATCGTAAAAAGATCTTCACATACTCAAAGAGTTTTATTCAGTGTTTTTGAGTTGAGATAATGTGCTGGTGTATTTAGAAAGGTATGCAATAGTTGTATATCACCACGTTTTAGAACCTCTGCTACAAAGTGTGTTTTTGTTTTCACTAACATCATAAAAATAAATTCTGTATCAGAGGCTCATGAGTATCTTTATAATAGAAATTTAATTATGTTCAATATTTTATCTGTAGTTTCAAGACTAATATATAATCTGTATTTTTCTAAATATCTGTTGGATAAAAGCAATTCCTTAAATTCATGTGATTCTGGGGAATAATCTTTTGGTGACTAAACATAATATACACATGTTTTCTGATCCTCTTCCTCTCAAAGAGTGGAGCTCAATTTTCCTTTCAGATATGAGCTGGTGGTAGTGATGTACTTCCAGTGAATACTAGATGGCATATGTAATGACATGTCACTTCCAGAGGGTTACATATCAGTTAGATGTATGCCACTTGGAGGGTCAAGGGATTGGTTGATTCATTGGCTTGGGTTTTAATGATATCAGTGAAGGCAGCAGCAGATAAGAATCCATGTTGAATATCTAGGTTATTTCTAGCTTCTGTCTATCACAAATAAGGTCCCTATGAACATAGTTGAACATGCCCCTGTGGCATGTTGTATATATTCCCAAGAGTGGTATAGCAGCTATTAAGAACAAGGACATCTGAGTTTGGCAGGCAAATGGATGAAATTAGAAAATATCATCCTGAGTGAGGTAACTCAGATGCAAAAGGATGTGTATGGTATGTACTCACTAATAAGTGCATATTAGAAAAAAATATAGAATACCCAAGATAAAGTCCACGGAACTCAGAAAGTTCAACAAACTGAAGTGTCCAAGTTATAATGTCTCTCTCCCACATGGGAGAGAGAAGAAGAAAGCTATTACAAATGGGGAGAGAGGGAGGGATCTGAGAGGGAAAGTGGATTTGGGGGCAGGGGGGGAGAATTTGGGGGAGAGGGGAACCTGATCTGGTATTGGGTGAGGGAAAAGGACTGAAGCCCCGAGGGCCAGCAGAAAGAATGGAAACAGGCAACCTCAGGAAATAGGAGGTTGGGGGTACCCTCCAGAATGTACCAGAGACCTGGGAAGTAAGAGACTCTCAGGAATCAAAGAGAGGGACATTAGATGAAATGTCTGGCAGTAGGGAGAGGGAACTTATAGAGCCCACCTCCAGCAGGAAGACATGGCATCAAGTGAGGGATGGGTTTGCCGTCCCACAGTCACATCTCTGACCCATAATTGTTCCTGTCTGAAAGAATTACAGGGATGGAAATGGAGAGGAACCTAAGGAAAAGGAGGTCCAGCAACAGGTCCAAAGTGGGATCCAGCTCAAGGGGAGGTCCCAAGGTCTAACACTATTACTGAAGCTATGGAGTGCTCATAAAAAGAGACCTATCATGACTGCCCTCTGAAAGACCCAACAAGCAACTGAAAGAGTCAGATGCAGATATTTTCACCCAACCCATAGACAGAAGCAGCTGACCCCTGTTGTTGAATTAGGGAAGGTTGAAAGAAGCTGAGGAGAAAGGTGACCCTGTAGGAGGACCAGCAGTCTCAATTAATCTGGATACGGAGATCTCTCAAACACTGAACCACCAAACAGGCAGCATACACCCGCTGATATGAGGCCCCCAACTCATGTACAGTAGAAGACTTCTTGGTCTGTATACATTCAGAGATGATGCACCTAACCCTCAAGAGAAAGGAGGCCCCAGAGTGTTTAGAGGTCAGGTGGGATAAGAGGTGGAGGCATCCAGTGGAGATGGGGGTGGGGGTGGGGGAATGGGGGAGGTGTGGGATGTGGAGCAGTCTCAGGGTGAATGAGGAAGTGAGGAATGGAATATGGAGTGTAAAAAACAAATTAATTAAAATAAATAAATAAATATACCATTTCAACTTAAAAAAAATCTATGTTGATTAGTAAACTGTTTCACTTCACAATGAAGAGCAGAGTACTGGCAAGTTCCCATAATCCTGTATCATGCACAAGTTCTAATATTTTCCAATAGCACCATCATGGGAACCAACCCTTCTAATAACAACCTTTGGAGGACTCTCAGTGAACATCAATACCACTAGACTAGACGATTATAAAAACCTGCAGCTTAATCTTGGAAATCTGTTTCCCCTCTCTCTCTCTCTTTCTTTCTCTTTCTCTCTCCCTTCTCCCATCTTGGGATTTCTCTCTCTGTTTCTGTCTGTCTCTGTTGGTCTCTGTGTCTCTGTGTCTCTCTCTGTCTCTCTCTTTTTTGATCTTCCTCCATCGTCCCTTCCTCCTCCATCCCTCTTGCTGTTACACTTTCAGAATGACTATACATGTAAGTGTATTGGCAGTCCTTTATAGTTAAAGAATGGAGGTCATTTGCCAACAGCTATATGAGTTTGGAAGGTATTTCTTCAACCTCAATAAGTCTTCAGAAACAGAAGACCTGGCTGAAAGGCTGAATGCAACCTCCTGAAAGGCATTGAGCCAAAACCACACAACCAAATATTTCAAAGATCTCAAACATCAGAATCCGTGTAAAATAATATGTTCTTGTTGTTTTGACATACTAAATTTTGAAGTAATGCAAGGCAGAAAATAGGCAGTGAACAAAGATTTTTTATCAGGTTACACCAAGCCATGATTCACTGGACTAGATAAACTAGATAACAAACTAGGATTCAGTCTGGGAACAATATGAGCCATTTACAACCTCCAGTCTTTATAGAAAAAGAAAAGTAAAACCAATTTAAGTATTTACAGAAATGTTATAGCAGAGAACAGTTCATAGTAAAGAAATACTAACATACTGCATTTCTACTTCTCAGGAGAGCCTATACCACATTGCAAAGAAGTTAGTCCGTTACTTTGTGGGTATACTTCCAAAAGTAACATGCTGAAACATCTCTGTGGGCTACTGTGTTGTAACCACAGGTTGTTGAGCAGGGGAGCTAAGCTGCTCCTCTTTAGAATCACATGTTACAAATAAAGTTCTTCACAATTGAAACTTGATGGAAAAATAGACCTCCTTTGGCATAGAATGTTTTTAAGATTTAAATCAGTTGTTTTGCCTTTGTAAAGTAACTTTCTTAACAAGATTGAACAGTCTAAGAATTAATGTCACATCAGTTCTCTCTGAGGCAGGCTTTGAACTTACAGTTGACTCACTAAAAGGTGATAATAGGAGAAACAAAACGGAAAATGTGAGATTCAGAGTAAAGAAGAAAAAAACAACAAAACAAAAACAAAAAAACAAAACAAAAAAAGAAAACAAAACAAAACAAAAAAACAATCAAAGATGTAGATTCTGATCAAGTACCACACTTGGACCCTTTGGGCAAGAAACCTCCAAAGCCTAAGAATGAAATTGAATGTGCTAGAAATTAGTAGCAAAACCTAGAAACTCTTGGGAACAATACAGAGAAACTCAGGGGAACAGGATGAGGCCCCAAAAGATTTTGTTTGGGAACTAATATATTCTTTGGGAACTGGCAAAATCACATATTCTAGATTGCCAGAACTAGCAAATAAAGTAGGTCTAGTTATACTTGGACTTGATATAAACAATAAATAATTTTCAGTGGAAATATTTCCTAAGTGATCTATATTTTGGTAACCCTGCCTGTAGCAATAGAGAGGGGAAGGGCTAACTGTAGTAATACTCAGTAAGGCAAGAGACACATGATGAACCACATGATAATCTGTTTGCAAGTATAACTGTGTACTAAGTATCAGGATTCAAAAGTAGAGGTGTATAAATGTTCTACTCAGTTTTGCATTCAACCACCCACCCCCAAATATTTACTAATTACTATTAACCCCATACAGTTGATAAAATAAAAGAGTAAGGAAAGTACAAATCTATGTCAATCCTCCTACTACTAACATTTCTCAAATAGATGCATGTATTCAAATTTCCACACATGTTTACTGCTCTAGGAACATCTTGGGTCTAAATGAACTAGACATGAGGGTTAATGGCGTAGGTCAGCAATAGAGTACTTGCCTGCCAGCTGTGAGACCTCAAGTTTAATCTCCAGTATTACTACTAAAAACAGCAAGGAGAAAAAAATAAAACAAAGATAGTTTATTTGACCCACACTATTTTTTTGATTCTCTGTCTCTGTTTCTTTCTCTATCTCTCATTCATATATATATATATATATATATATATATATATATATATATATATATAATATATTTGATGAATCCAATTTAATTCATGTGTCACTTGACCTGACTTAATTTGTGTAATTTTAGACAAATATTTTAATGTTTCCATGAGGCAGAGCCTTGCTACATAGACCTGACTGGCATGAAACCTACTACAGAGCCCCTGACATTCTTGTATTTGTACTAATCCTCTTGCCTCTTTCTCCCAAGTACTGAACCTACAGATGTGTGCCACCACACTTGGCTTGTTTGCTAAATTAAATTTAGTTCCAAATGTGTGTTAGAAATAACTCCACAGATATAACTCATAATTTTTTTGAGGAGAATCTTCGACAACATACCATGATTAACAAATAAATATGTTGTCAAGTGGAAAAATCTTAGAAATGACAAATTTCAGGTAAAATATTTAACAACAAATCAAGGGTGCTCTTAAAATTATGTTGTGTTATTTTATAGCATAAATAAATCTATACTACAACCACCA
Source organism: Mus pahari (assembly GCF_900095145.1). NCBI lineage: Eukaryota > Metazoa > Chordata > Mammalia > Rodentia > Muridae > Mus > Mus pahari. The sequence goes on along the minus strand of NC_034595.1, from coordinate 25,740,450 downwards.
CTTCTGTGATGTTTTTGTGATGCTTTAGTATCTCCAAGTTACTCTTTCATGCTTAGTTTGTTATTTTGTTTAGAAAGAATAAAAAGCATACATTTCCTCAACATAACAGATTCTTGTTACATTGCCCAGTCACATTTATAATTCCCTAATTTCATTTGCAATTACAGTAGTACTTACTGTGCTATTATAAGACTTTTATCCACTGTGTGCTTATTTAGCAGCCACTGGGGTGAACCATTGTTATTCTTAAGAACTTTTGTTGCAAAGCACAAAATATGGATGACCCTTGCTGTGTTTCCAATTTTAATTAATCTGAAAATCTAATGTAAGATTTAGCTGTTTTCAAAAATTTAAGAGCAGAAAAATCTGAGAACTAAACACCTAAATCATCTTCATCAGAATCACAACATTGCAAACATCAGTGTGTGACAACAAACATCAGTGTGTGACAACAAATATCAGTGTGTGACAACATTGCAAACATCAGTGTGTGACAACATTGCAAACATCAGTGTGTGACAACAAACATCAGTGTGTGACAACATCAGTGTGGGCCAACAAATATCAGTGTGTGACAACATTGCAAACATCAGTGTGTGACAACATTGCAAACATCAGTGTGTGACAACATTGCAAACATCAATGTGTGACAACATATCAGTACTTTAAAAACAAACCTATGAAGTCAAACCAATCTTATATCCCCAAATTTTCCATGACATATACCAGTTTTGAATGTTTAAGATAAGATAATTCCTTGTTACTCATACAGTGGTTTAGAGAGATTGGTACATGGAATATTAGTTTCCAAGGGGAATTTGTCTCATAAATATTAAATGTAAAAAAAGGAAAAGTTAAAAATAAAAAGTCATATCCTGGCTTTAGTACTGATTCATAGGGGAAAATATCTTCCCAACTAGTCTGTGCTTTTTTCTCTTTCTTTGTGAGTTAATATATATGTTTGATATTATTCTGTTCACCTCTGTAGGATTTCTGTGCCTGAATAAGAGAAAGAGGGCGTCAAAGCACTCTGCCTGAAACATTTTTAAAAGATTGGATTACTCAGGACATAAAAAGCTAGAAAGACAAAACAAATAAACTTAAGAATGGACTCTTAGCTCCATTAATTACTTATGTTCTGTAAAGAGTTTCAAATAATATGTTCTTAAGTATAAATGGATATGAGATATAATAATTATGCCCAGGTGTGATTCCGAGATCTGGTCACAAAGCTGCATCCTCAAATGTATAATTGCCTCTATTAGCACATTCTGGCTGACATGGGTGTGATCCACAGAAAGTGGATAGAAATGAAAAGGAAACTCTTTCAAATCAGATGATAATGCACTAGAGACCAGGTATCTAAATAGCTACTTGAAATATAAAAGCAAGCTTCCATTTTATATAATACATTCCATTTAGCCACATGTCCTACTCAGACTAAGCCACAAAAGCCTGGGTTAGGAAATTGCCACAAAAGAGTTCAGTCTTCTTAGAAATTTTCACACAAGGAATCTCTTTACTCCCAAAAAGTGACTGCACCCCACTCCAACATAACAGACTGTTGTTTGAAAGAACTCTACAGTAATCTGAAGGAATCATTGTATACCCCATTCATATGCATAATCTGTTTTGCATACCCATTCCTTACTTCACCTGAATGAATGACAAACGATCAATGGTTCTTAAACCTGAGATTGAAAAAGTTCCTTGAAATAGTCTAGTATGACAACTTTAACTTGTATTCTTCTGATATTTCCTCCACTTGTTACTAAAATTAAACAGTAAAACAGCAAGTTATTTTACTATTCCACAATTCTGAAGTCCAAAGTTTTCAGAAAACTAGTTTGGTTTGTTTTGTTTTGTTTGTTTGTTTGTTTCAAAATTACTTTAGCAAGAAAACCCAACTTTTCCTACGTTTCATTAAAAAATGGATGCATATTTTATGATGTGATATTACTCCCACCATTTTGTGGTTGTTACACATGTATGGTGTATGTAGAAAAGACCTTCTTGAGTAAACTTTAGTTGAACACCTCTGAAAACTCTTCAATTAGGTCTTGGCCTTTGGCCTTCTATAATATCATATAGTATTGTAAAGTAGTTTCCTATCTCCAGGTGATCTCCAAAATCCTGCTGAGTTGCTTTAGCATGGATCCTTGACCTTGACCACTCTGATTATGTTGTCCAGTTCCTTCTCCCTGCTCTGTTGATAGCAGATCACCCACCATGCAGTGCCCTCCACAGGGGCCATGTCAAGTGAGGTTGCTCAAAGTCCTCCACTATTTTGGTGTTTGTTTTTAGTCACTGTCACCATGCTGACCCAGGCTCTTCATCATGTCTAACCTTCCTTCCCGGTTATAATACTTTGTAAATAAAATCTCTTTTTGTTACTTTAATTATTTCCTGGTTCTCTTTTGTTTTAATCATATAGAATTTCTTCTTTCTTTAAAGTTTTAGCATAAGTGTTTGGGGAAGAGAATTACAATCCTGCTTATATGTGCTTCTTGTATGGCACATTGACTTACCTGTCCTCATGCATAATCAACACCGACAATTTATGCCTTTTGAAGATAATTGATAGCATCATGTGATCTGTCCGCCATAGTGTGTCATTAATGAATCATTTAGATCCAGTTGATCACTCCATTATGAAGTACCACTAACATATATGACTTTAAATGACCCCAATTTCTGACATTTAGACTCCAATATTAATAAGCAACTACTGTGGGCATATGAATATTTATTAAATATTACTAAATACAAAGAGTTTAAGACCTCTTCCTAGAATGTGGGTTGAAAATCAGAATTTTAAAAATATTTACTTTAAATTTATCTAATAGATAATTCTATCATGAGGATGTGTTCCTTTTATAGCTAACATAATTTATTCTATGTTAAAATAAAAATTATTATATAATACTCTACTTTTATATTTAATATTCTTTTATAATACAAGTATAGATATATTCAGACAACATATAAAAACTTTTTTAGACTAGTCTGTCTGGTGTTAAAACCTTGATTTCTCTCTCACACTCACAGTTTCTTCTATATAAAACTACATTCCTTCCTCCCCACAGATCATATAACAGCATCTGAAAAGTTACAACTAGAAGGTAAGTGCTCTTATCCACATGGTTCTACCACTGAGATGAAATGAACAAATGCTCTTCAGAGACCCCCGTGGTAAGATGGGAGCTTAGATGGCTAAGTATATGAAAGATCTAGAATAATTTAACCCAGATGAGATTTAACATCTCTCGTTATATGATCCTCCTCATTTCTTCACCATAAGGAATAGCTGAGAATTAGCCACCTAGAATAAGTAAAAGTGTGCCAACATGTGTCAGCCAATGACAAGTATTGCCAGACACCACAAAGCCTCTTTTCCTGCATGAACCTGTATTAGTCTAAGCAACAGTTGGCTCAACTTCTATCTCTGGACTAATCTTCTAACTGCACTTTTTATAGAATATACAAAAGCATATTGAATATTTGTTGACATTTCTAAAATCTTTATGATTTACAGTATAATACTTCAGGTTACATATCACATGTACAGTTTTCTTAAGTTAAATTCCACTTACGTTATAAATATACAATTTCCTATATTGAGATTATTATTAGATCGTGTACTATAAGAGCCAACCTGTAACCCCCCAAAATACTCATTAAAAACCCTCTCCCTTCTTCAGTATCACTTCAGTCAGTGTAACTACTTGCACAACTTCTCTATTTTCAATCTTTCTCCTTCAGTAAGTTTCACTAGGATGCTGCTTTGAGAACAGTTGCCACTGTACATGTAAAGCTAATATGAGCTCCTATTATGGAAAAGTTAGAAAAGCTGTTAAAATTCTATTGAATTTCTTCTCACTATAAACATAATTCTGAACATATACAAGAAAAATTTCAAGAAAATATGTGAGTCACCACAGAAACATTAATTTTTAAGCATGTTTTCACTATGAAACATTTCTATAAGGAGATTTTAGTCTGGCTATTTTCCTGTCCTGCATTATTCTAACATTGATATCTGAATTAATTTGACTTTCAACTATCATTTTTCTCTCACAAAATGAAAACCCACTGGAAGATGGACCATCAGAGACTCTAGAAGGCCTAACCTACCCATGAGCAACAAGAGTACCAGTACTAATAGGTGAACCATAGAAGATGGAGAGATGACTCAGCAGTTAAGAGCTCTTGTTCTTCCTGAGGATCTTAGTTGTCCTCTGGAGGTTCTGTGTGAGCCTCTGGTTTCCATAGACATTTTTACTCATGTGAATATAGCCACAGATACACATAACCTGCACAAAATTAAAAATTGCTGCATCCACTCCAGTAGTGACCCGTGTGACAGGGTGAAAAGCCTGGACGTGGTCCTGAGGGGAAAAGTTCATGGAAACTTAGTACCCTTGAACCATGGCATCCTGTAATAACGAATGCTCCAAATCGGTCCTTGCTTTAGTCAATAAACTGTACTCTGTGCTTTCCCTTAATATTGCTTTACTATAAGTGCCTCTAAGGATTGATTTTGACATATAGCTAAGTTAGATTCCTCACCAGTCCTAGGCAGTCCTTGAGCTGACAATGGGTTTTGAATTTAATAAGAATGTTGCCTAATCAGTGACATTCAGAATTGCCTCTAGTATTGTAAGAGAGATAGTGAAAGAAATCAGGCATTGCTATCTACTACCTAGAGTTAGAAATCTCAGGGCAAGCTTAGCAAAGTACACGTAGAATCTTCATTACAGTCAGGTATGGCAGACTACATTACTTATTAGTAGAAAGACCCCCCACAAAATTACTTAGAATAATAGCCAAGTTACTCCCATATGCAGGAATTTACAATTATTTAGGAAGAAGGAAGGTTATAGTCTAAGGAGGAACCAGAGTAGATACTTAGAACTATAGATAGCTGAGTTACACCCATACACACGAATTTGCAATGGCCTAGGGGGAAGTTGGACTATACAATAGACTAGAATTAGAACTATGACAAGGGGATGAAGCCCTTGCCCCTGGCTTATTTTTTTATTAGATATTTTCTTTATTTACATTTCAAATGCTATCCCGAANGTTCCCTATAACCTCCACCCGCCACTGCTCCTATACCAACCCACTCCCACTTCATGGCCCTGGCCTTCCCCTGTACTGGGGCATATATAGTTTGCAAGACCAAGGGGCCTCTCTTCCCAATGATGGCCAAATAGGCCATCTTCTGCTACATATGCAGCGGGAGATATGAGCTCTGGGGGTACTGGTTAATTGATATTGATGTTCCACCTATAGGGTTGCAGACCCCTTCAGCTCCTTGGGTATTTTCTCTAGCTCCTCCATTGGGTACCCTGTGTTCCATCCAATAGCTGACTGTGAGCACCTGCTTCTGTGTTTGCCAGGCACTGGCATAGCCTCACAAGAGACCGCAATATCAGGATCTCTTCAGCAACATCTTGTTGGCATGTGCAATAGTGTCTGGGTTTGGTGGCTGATGATGTTGCGCCTGGCTTTTAAGATTAAGCTGGATCTTGGTTCCAGTGCTCTGCCAGGGAAAGGGTGGACTGGAGAAGAGTCACAGCTTCTGGGAAGGAANCCGTGTCTGGTTCTGGTCATCCGGCGCCTTTCCCCGCCCAAGGAGGGGTGTTCGACCGGGACCAGTCCCCAGGTCTGACTCTGCATCCGGCGCCTTTCCCCGCCCACCGGAGGAGAGGTGGAGAGGCGTTCACTGGGGAGTCCGCAGGCCTGATCCGGCATCCAGTGCCTCTACCTGCCTGAGGAGGGGTGTT
>NC_034595.1:25728365-25734578 GCF_900095145.1 Mus pahari | reverse complement strand
AAAAAAAAAAAAAAAAAAAAAAAAGATTAAGCTGACCTTTGGTGGGGCTGCTTTTGATCCCAGTTGTAAACATTGATTTTTATCCCATTTGGTTCCTCTTAATTTTTAAGTACACATTCCTCTGTTTTTTTGTAAAAGTAATTTTGCATCAGATAACTTCAACGTACCTTGAATGGTCTTAATGTATCACTTTAATTTCTTTGTTTCCTGTAATATAAAAAAACTGATGCTCACTTTGACAAAAATACATTCAGATACGACACTCCCTTGTGCTTGTGTCTGTCTGTCACCCTTTCCATCACCAACTCCTTGCCCACATGTCCGGAACCCTGATTTCTTCCCCAGATTGAGGGAGTCTGACTGGGAACGGTCCATGGCAAAAAATAATAAAAATAATTTTAATGTTATAGCTAGATTCTCTGCTCACTCTATGCTGTCTGGCTTTCCCCTTTACTCTAGCAATGATGCCATTCATCTAGATGTCTAATCCAGAAAGAAACTGATTATTACTCAGATCTTTTTGCTTCTATTATATCCCACTGAACCACTACACACTTTTCTTAATTACTCTTCAAAAGTCCCCAAAATACTGTACAAGTTCCCTCTCACTATTTCTGGTCTAAAATATCACTTCTGCAATAAGAATCTCCTAAAATAATCCACAAGCACTCCAAATTTTTCAATTATGCATTAGGATTATTTTAAACAATTATAAAATGTAATATGTTCTTGAAAGTAAAATCTTCAAAAATCCATGAATATAAATAAGTCATGTTTTCTCTTCCCATTCCTTATCTCTAAGTCTCTCACAACAGATATAACATTACTTATGATTATTCAAAGATCTTTAAAATAACTACAATGCAGATGAAAGCATTTTTATTTTATCTATAGATATATTTATTTTATATGCATGAATATTTTCCCTGAATGTATATGTTATGCATAGAATCTTGAAGAGAGGATGAAATTTCATGGAAAAGGAATCTAGGAACTTTGACTCAATTGACCAATACAAAGACATAGACTAACTGGATACATAAACAGGACCCAGGATTATTCTGTATACAAGAAACACATCTCAATGACAAAGATACACTACCACAGAGTGAAAGGTTGGAAAACAATTTTCCAAGAAAATGGTCCCAAGAAAAAAGCTGGTGTAGTCATTCTAATATCAAATAAAATCTACTTTCAACCAAAAGTTATCAAAGATGATAAGAAAGGAAACTCCATACTTGCCAAAGGAAAAATCTACCAAGATGAACTCTCAATTCTAAACATCTATGCTCCAAATGCAAGGGTACCCACATTCATAAAAGAAAGTACTAAAGTTCAAAGCACACATAGCACCCCACATAATAGTAGTGGGGGATTTTAACAACCCACAATCACCAATGGACAGATCATGGTAACAGAAACTAAACAGAGTCAGTGAAACTAACAGAAGTTATGAACCAAATGTATCTAAAAGAAAGTTATAGAACATTTTAACCTGAAGGAAATAATAAACCTTCTTCTCAGCACCTCAAGTTACCTTCTCCAAAACTGACCACCTAATTGGTCACAAAACAGGCCTCATCAGATACAAGAAGATTGAAATAATCCCATGCACCCTTTCAGATCACCATGGACTAAGGCTTGTCTTAAATTCCAACAAAAACAAAGGAAAACACACATACATGTGGAAGCTGAACAATGCTCTACTCAATGATAACTTNGTCAAGGAAGAAATAAAGTAAGAAATTAAAAACTTTTTAGAATTCAATGAAAATGAAGACACATCATACCAAAACTTGTGGGACATAATGAAAGCAATGGTAAGAGGAAAACTCATAGCTCTAAGTGTCTCAAAAAAGAAACTAGAGAGAGCTTATACTAGCAGTTTTGACAGCACACCTGAAAGCTCTAGGACAAAAAGAAGCAAATACACCAAGAGGAATACACAGCTGAAACTAATCAAACTTGGGGCTGAAATAAATCAAGTAGAAACAAAAAGAACTATAGAAAGAACCAACCAAATTAGGAGCTGATTCTTTGAGAAAATNAACAAGATATATAAGCCCTTAGCCAGACTAACCAGAGGGCACAGAGACAGTATCCAAATTAAAGAAGTCAGAAATGAAAAATAATGGAAAATGTGGAAACTCAAAGAATCATCAGAGCCTATTACAAAAGCTTATATTTAATAAAATTGAAAAATCTGGATGAGATTGACAATTTTCTAGACACATACCAGGTGCCAAAGTTAAAACAGAATCAGATAAACCATCTAAACAGTACCATAACCCCTAAAGAAATAGAAGCAGTCATTAATAGTCTCTTAATCAAAAATAAAACAAATAAAAAAAAAGCTCAGGACCAGATGGGTTTATTGCAGAATTCTATCAGACCTTCAAAGAAGACGTAATACCAATACTCTTCAAACTATTCCACAAAATAGAAACAGAAGATCCAATATCCAATATGTTCTATGAAGACACATTTACGCTTATACATAAACCACACAAAGACCAAAGAAAGAAAGAACTTCAGATCAATCTCCCTTAGGAACCTTGATGCAAAATACTCAATAAAATTCTTGCCAACCAAATCTAAGAACACATCAAAATGATCATTCACCACAAGCAAGTAGGCTTCATCCCAGGTATGCAGGTATGGTTCGATATATGGAGATCCATCAACATAATCCACTAAATAAACAAACTCAAACAAAACAAACAACATGATCATTTCATGAGATGCTGAAAAAGCATTTGACAAAATATAGCATCCCTTCACATTAAAAGTCATTGAAAGATCAGGAATTCAATGCCCCTACCTAAACATAGTAAAAGCAATATGCAGCAAACCAATAGCCAACATCAAAGTAAATGAAGAGAAACNTGAACCAATTCCACTAAAATCAGGGACTAAACAAGGCTGCCTCCTCTCTCCCTACCTATTCAACATAGAACTTGAAGTTCTAGCTGGAGTAATTAGGCAACAAAAGGAGATCAAAAGGATTCAAATTGAAAAGGAAGAATTTGAAATATCACTATTTTCAGATATGTTCATATACTTAACTGACCACTAAAATTCCACCAGAGAACTGCTAAACTTGATAAACAACTTCAGCAATGTGACTGGTTATAAAATTAACTCAAACAAATCAGTAGCCTTCCTCTACTCAAAGGAAAAACAGGCTGAAAAAGAAATTAGGGAAATGACACCCTTCACAGTAGTCACAGATAATACTAAATACCTTGGTTTGACTCTAACCAAGCAAGTGAAAGATCAGTATGACAAGAACTTCAAGTCTCTGAAGAAAGAAATCCAAGAAGATCTCAGAAGATGGAAAGTTCTCCCATGCTCATGGATTGGCAGGGTTAATATAGTAAAAATGGCCAGATTACCAAAAGCAATCTACAGATTCAATGTAATCCCCATCAAAATTACAAATCAATTCATCATAGAGTTAGAAAGAGCAATTTGCAAATACATTTGGAATAACAAAAACCCAGAATAGCAAAAACTATTCTCAACAACAAAAGAACTTCTGGGGGAATCACCATCCCTGACCTCAACCTGTACTACAGAGCAATAGTGATAATAGTGAATGGTATTGGTACAGAGACAGGAAGGAAGATCAATGGAATAGATTGAAGACCCAGAAATGAACCCACACATATATGGTCACTTGATATTTGACAAATGAGCTAAAACCATCCAGTGGAAGGAAGACAACATTTTTAACAAATGGTGCTGGTTTAACTGGCTGTCAGCATGTAGAAAAATGTAAATTGACCCATTCTTACCTCATTGTACAAAGCTCAAGTCCTAGTGAATCAAGGACCTCCACATAAAAACCAGATACACTGAAACTTACAAAGGAGAAAGTGAGGAAGAGCCTTTAACAGGGAAAATTTTCCTGAACAGAATACCAATGGCTTATGCTCTAAGGTCATGAATTGACAAATGGGACCTTGTAAAATTTCAAAGCTTCTATAAGACAAAGGACACTGTCAATAGGACAAAATATCACCCAATAGACTGGGAAAAGATGTTTACTAATCCTACATCCAATAGATGGCTAATAACCAACATGTACAAAGAATTCAAGAAGTTAGAATTCCAAGAATCAAATAGCCCTATTAAAAAACAGGGTACAGAGCTGAACAAACAATTTTCAACTGAGGAATATCTCTTGGCTGAGAAGCACCTAAACAAATGTACTGTGTCTCTAGTTGCATATGTAGCAGAGGATAGCCTAGTCGGCCATCAGTGGGAGAAGAGGCCCTTGGTGTTGCGAAGATCATATGCCTCAATACAGGGGAATGCCAGGGCCAGGAAGTGGGAGTGGGTGGATTGGGGAGAAGGGTGGGGGGAGGGTTTAGGGGGCATTGGGGATAGCGTTTGAAATGTAAAGGAAGAAAATATCTAATAAAAACGTACAAAAAAATAAATGTTCAACACCCTTAGTCATCACGGAAATGCAAATTAAAACAACCCTGTGACTGTACCTCACAGCAGTCAGAATGACTAAAATCAAAACCTCAGGTGACAGCACATGCTGCCTAACATGTGGTGAAAGAGGAACACTCCTCCATTGCTGGTGAGATTGCAAGCTGGTAAAACCACTCTGGAAATCAGTTGAGAGGTTCCTCAGAAAATTAGACAAAGTATTACCTGAGGACCCAGCTATATGCCATTGATAACACTTGGGCATACACCCAAAAGATGCTCTAGCATGTTACAAGGACAAATGCTCCATTATATTCAAAGTAGTCTTAATTATAATAGCCAGAAGCTGGAAAGAATCCAGATGTCCTTCAACAGAAGAATGGATGCAGAAAATGTGGTACATTATATAATGGAGTACTACGCAGCTATTAAAAACAATGAACTCATGACATTCTTAGGCAAATGAATAGAACTGGAACTCATCCTGAGAGAGGTACCCAATGAAAAATAGAACACACATGGTGTACACTCACCGGTAAGTGGATATTAGTCTATAAGCTCCAAATACCCAAAATACAATTTACAGACCACATGAAGCTCAAGAAGAAGGAAAACCAAACTGTGGGTGCTTCAGTCCTTCTTAGGAGAACAAAATACTCACAGGAGCAAATATGGAGATAAAGTCTAGAGCAGAGACTGAAGGAATGGCCATCCAGACACTGTTCCACCTGGGGATTCATCCCATAAACAGTTAACAAACCCAGACACTATTGTGGATGCCAAGAAGTGCATGCTGAAAGAAGCCTGTCTCCTGAAAAGCTCTGCCAGAGCCTTACAAATACAGAGGCAGATGCTCACAGCCAATCTTGGACTGAGCATGGGGTCCACAATAGTGGAGTTAGAGAAAGGACTGAAGGAGTTATAGGGGTTTGCAACCCCATAGTAAGAACAACAGTATCAACCAATCAGAACCCCCCTCCCCAAGAGCTCCACTGGACTAAGCCATCAACCAAAAAGTACACATGGCTCTGGCTACATATGTAGCAGAGGGTGGGCTTATCAGGTATCACTGGGAGGAGCGGTCCTTGGTCCTAGGAAGGCTCAGTAGATGCCCCAGTGTAGGGATTTGAGGGTGGGGAGGTGGGAGTGGGGAGGTGACCACCCTCATAGAAGCAGGGGTAGAGAGGATGTGATAGGGGTTTTCTGGAAGGAGGGGAAACCGGGAAAGGGGATAATATTTGAATTGTAAGAAAAGAAAATATCCAATTAATAAAATAAAATAAAACAAAATAAAAAGAGAGAAAAAGGAAGAAATCATGTTCACAAGTCATATCACTTTACATGATAGTGTTCAGACAATGTTTGTGAAAAGAGTGTGAGGCTTGTCATGTTCTTTTCATGAAGTCCATTCATCAGCACACACTTCAGCACTGCTACTAAAATTTATTTTGAACTCATGAACCATCTGTAGTGTTATTGAGATTTTATTTTCCTAATATAGTAAACAACTTAATAACAAAAGTAAACTAAGGTAATTTTTCAGAATATTGAGATGCCTTAGAATTCAAATACATATACATTTAAAAGTTGTGAATGTATTCCAGTTACTATTTCTTTGTTTCTCAGTGGATCTATCTTAGTCTCGTTAGAGTGTTAATAATAAAATATTAAAAAATTAAAAAATTAAAAAGTAAAGAAATGGCTATTGAAAAAAGGATTTTCATGAGAAATTTAAAAGGATTTAGAATAATTAAAACAAAAACTGTTTTA
>NC_034595.1:25687371-25728354 GCF_900095145.1 Mus pahari | reverse complement strand
GCTGGATCAGCCTGCGGACCGCCGCCAGGCGAACACCCCTCCTGGGCAGGAGAGGCGCAGGACGATCGGGTCCATCTGCGGGTCCCCTCACCAGTCTCCTATTGTTTAATTTTTGTAGTTCTTTATACATATTCTAGTTATCAACAACATGATTGAGTTATGGTTCGCTAGTATTCTTTCTCTTTAGGCTGAAAAATTTACTTATATTTTCTTTTTCTCTTCAAAATATTTTAAATTTATATACTCTCATCTGTTGATTCTCAGAACTTTTTCCTGTGCTATTGGACTCTTGTTTAGGAAAATAAAAATTAAATCTGTATCTTAAAGTGTATTCCTTATATATTCTTTAGCAGTTAACACATTTAAGATTTTTTTTTTGTATTTATTTTTTATTACGTCCTGAACAAAGTTTTCCTTTTCTCCTCTAGCCCTTCCAATTCCCAAACCAGTGCCATCCAGTCCTCCTCAGTAAAGGGAGGCCTTATTGGGAAAGGATTTTTACCAATCCTAAATCTGATAGAGGACTAATATCCAATATATACAAAGAGCTCAAGAAGCTGGACTTCAGAAATTCATAAAACCCCATTTAAAAATGGGGTACAGAGCTAAACAAAGAATTCTCAACTGAGGAATACCGAATGGCTGAGAAACACCTGAAAAAAAAAAGTTCAGCATCCTTAATCATCAGGGAAATGCAAATCAAAACAACCCTGAGATTCCATCTCACACCAGTCTGAATGGCTAAAATCAATAATTCAGGAGCAGACAATACAAAGGCAGGAATATTGCTGAAAAGCCCACTCTAGCATAAATGGTGAGTCACAAAAGCTGCATTCCTCTATCTATTTGCTCAATATGTAAGCAAAGACAAGTCTGTTAGTTTCTTATTTGCAATCCATTCTAGTTACAGAGCTTTAAAGAGTGAAGACCTTGGGCATTTTCTAAGTTTCAATGCCTTCCTGAGTCTTGTGAATTGTTCACTGCCTGAGATCTAAAGAGCCTTCCATCAAAATGAAAGTCATCCAGAGGAAATTGCTATTCAACACTCCACCCACTTCTCCATTTTTTTATTTTCTTACCACTTCCTCTTCCATTATGCCTTCTGAGTTTTTGCAAGGGATGGTGTAGATGTTCACATAAGCCTAAGCACTGAAGAACTGCGTGACAGTCACTTTTTCTCAGGATCATCAGTGATGGTAGTAAGTCTTAGCCTATTGAAAAAAATGAATCCATGACAGATTGTGACTAACATGTGGTCTTTGGTATGAGTACAAATGTATAGAGGCCAATATTGTAGAGACATCACAGGATAATAGCAGTTTCTCCCCACTAGGGCCTCTGACTTCTACAAACATAAATTTTCCCATAATGTTACAGCCTGAGAGAGTGTCCTTTTCTAACCATACAGGGTACCTTCTGAATTTAAACCAAACAATTATTTTAATGTTTACACTTAGAGTTTTGTGTGTGTGTGTGATTTTTATCTTACCCAACCATAAAGTTTCCAATAGTTTTATGGTTGTATCTAAGCCTTGTTGTCTTTTTCACTATTTTTCTATTACTGCCCCTTTAGATATACATGTATGTCTCTCAAATGTGTTTCCAAATCTGCAAACTACTCAGAGATTGGCAATATGTCATATGTGTAAAGTATCCTTTTTACAGAAGATAGGCACGATAATGAAGCGAGGTCCCAGGCCACCATCTCCTGACAAGCATTGGAGCTGTGAGACAACCTTGACAAGTCTGATATTGACTCATTAGGCAACTGTCAATTTGTCTTGAGAATCGGCAACTGAGGGAGCATTAAGAAAAGTGTAGCCTGGTCCTACACACCATTAAAAAAATCCCACCACTTGTACATTAGAACAGTTGGGGTCTAGAAACATGCATTGGCAGCACTTCCTTATTCCTCTGTAATACATGACCCTTCTCTTTTTGCTCTCCTTCTTTATCCTGGAGTGTTCCCATGAGACTCTGTGCAGCTCTCCAGCCCTGATTAATTCTGTGGGGCTAGCAGAACTGTTTACTTTGCAATAGAACTAAGAGCAAATCACTGCCAGCTCCTTTGAGTGATGCTGTGCCTTCCAGTTTGTTGGCTATGCCTGCATCTGCTGGCTTGGTGCTGGCACTCTCAGCTGGCATGACTTTACAGCCACAATTGATATCTCTCTATAACAACTAGCTGCTGAGAAGTTTCCCAGCTCTAAAAACAATCTTTATGCTTAGCAAGGAAGTATACACAGTATAGATGGAGAGAAATTTCCTCACCCCTAAGTTTAACTTAATCCTATTCACCCCCATTTTTGTTCCCATATCCATCCACTGATATTCATTGCCTTTTATTCTTCTGGGAGCCCTTCTAGTTTCAGTATTCATGCAAACCATATTTCATCATAGAAGACCAAATAAATCTGCAAGTCAACATGGAGTTTCTAGTCATCTCGACTAGATGACAATCCTCATCTGCTGCCACTTCTAGCCATTCCCTTAGGGAAGTGATTGGGGAGGTTCCTACTACTGGACACCCCTTTCCTCTGCAGTAGGAAATACAAAGGTATCACCATTCCTCGGCTTTCTGATATTTTGGAGTGGAGTTTGTTTTGTTTTATTTTGTTTTGTTTTGTTTTGTTTTTTCCCATGGTGAGCTGCATGGTGAGGACTGAGGCTTTTCAAAGTTTCAATAGCACCACCTTTGAAGTCCATCAGTTTTCGTTTTTCCTTTTCCATGTAGACTCTAGGTTTATGCGAACCTCTCCATGTTTGGCTTTGAGTTACTTGTGGTGGGGTTGGCTGGCTTTCCTATGCTCATTACTTTCTCTTGGTTCGGTGCCTTATGCACCCAGCTTACTCCAGTGTAAATCACACAGATCTGATCATTCCAAGCCAGCCTCTAGGTCCTTGTTTAATTACTGAGCATCAGACATCACCTATCTTGTGCCCAGTATTTTTTGCACAAGGCCTGTTCCTACTTTATTGGCCTCAACTCTCTGGTGTCTACTGGTGAAAAACAAAGTTTCTCGGGTTGGTTGCTAAGCTAGTCCAACAGAGCATGAGTTCTATTGTACCAATTTGGTTTATATGGATTTTTGTCATGGTGGATGAGTACTCTATTAAAACTTTTCAGACTAATCACATTTGCACTATGTTCTAAGTATCAAGAAAAAAGCTGTGACCACATTTGATGCATACCTGACTCATTCAGAATTCAAACAGTTCATGTTCATGCATTAAGTACTCCTTAACTATAAGTTTCTTAAGGTGAGCCAGTTAAAGCTCCTGTTTTCATGCTGAGTCATGGATTTTCATTCTTTTCTATGGAAAGTTACAGCAGAAGAGTATTTTCTATAATTTCTATCATGTCCTCTCCAGTTCTTCCTTTATATCCCTAGTTTAAGGATTTCAGTGAGGGCTTTTGGCACAGATATAACTTATATTTTATTTTCTTATCTACCTCTAGCCATAAAAAATAGAACCCAGTAGTTCTAACACATTCATTTTCATCCATTTTATTGACCAAATCAGAGGCCAATGGAAAGGTGTAGGACCTAGCCCTTTATACAATGTAATCCCTCCAGGAGGCAAATAGCTTTCCTCTGGGATCCAGCTCATTCACCACTTGATATCTCATTACACACAGTCGCATCCAGGCAATGACTGAAGCAGCTTGCCAATACTCTTGTGCCTTACATGCTGCTTTTGAAAACTGTAATATTTTCTCTAGACCTTCAATCATGGCTAATGCCTCTCTAAGTTCATTTAGTAGACACTACTCATCTTGTAGGAATGCCAGTACATATCACATAGAATATATGGGCCACCGTAACATCACTCTATTCTCACACAGTATACATATTCTATCACCATTTTCAGAAATAGTACAAAACCATGACAACAGTAGCCATATTAGAGTTCTTCCCCACAAATTTTCTTAACACCTTCAAACATCAGTGTATGACTCAGCATCCAGAGGAGAGAGAGGAGATGTGGAAGAGAAGGGGGATCAGGTATAGGAGAGCTGACTATAAAGGGCCAGGAATGGGAACAGGAATCAACAGTTGGGGAAGGGCATCTCTAGGACATGCCCCCCCCCCAAAAAAAAATCTATGTTCAATGGTCGAGGGAGGCTCCAGGTCATCTAGAAAGGTGACTCTAGCTGAGACTCCTAGCAGTGGAGGATATAGAGCCTGAAGTGGCCACCTCTTATAACCAGGCAGGAATTCCAGTAGAGGGTTAAGGACATCAAACCACCCACAAAACTTTCCTCCCAAAATTTGTCCTGCTTACAAAATCTTCAGGGACAAAGATGGAACCAAGACTGAGGGAATGGCAAACAAATAACTGGCCCAAATTGAGACCCATCCCATGGGCAAGAACCAATCACTGACACTATTAATGATATTCTTTTATGATTGCATGCAGGAGCCTAGCATAACTGTCCTCTGAGAGACTACACACAACAGCTGACCACAACACAGATACAGAGACCCAGAGCCAAACACTAGATGGAGCTCTGGGAGTATTGTGTTGGGGGAAGGATTGAGGAACAACAAGATGAAGACTTTACAAGAAGACCAAGACTCAATTAATCTAGAGTTTCATTTATATTCCATTAACTTTAGCCCTAAGTTTTAGTGTTTCTTCCTGTTTACCTTTTTATCACTGCAGAAGGTGTTATTTGTCATTTTCACTAAAGATTTCAAGTGTATCATTATGCTATTTATAAGAGATTTCTCCAATTTGTAGATATTAGGTGTCCTAAACTTTACTTCTTTGTGTCCCATAGCTCTTGGGAACTCCCAGAGTCTGAACCACCAACCAAAGAGAATACATGGGCTGGGCATAGGTCACCCATAGATATGTAGCAGAAGTACAGTTTGGTCTTCATGTGGGTCCCCCAATTAAAAGCAGTCCAACTAAAATGGATTAAGTGCAGAACTCGACCAGCTCTTCAGAGTATCTAATGCCAATACTCCTCAAATTATTTCATAGAATTCCTCCCCCCAAAAATACTAAAGAAACATTTTAAAATTCTTTTTACAATGTCAGTATTACTCTGATACCCAAACCAGACATAGAAAATTATAGGCCAATGACTATAATGATGTTAGACACAAAATTTTTTAAATAAAATAATTGTAAATTAAATGAGACAATACAAGTTTATCAATCATGATACAATTAGAATGTCAGAGTTTCAGGGATGTTTCAGCATATATAAATCAATAAAGATAATCTATCATAGTAATATGATAAGACAGAAACCATATGATCATCTAATTAGGCAAAGAAAAAAATCCATGACAAAAGTCAAACATCACTTCCTGATAAAACTCATAAACAGACTTAGACACATAATGAACATATCTCAGCATAGTAAACTCATTTACAAAAATTCCCGAGCCAACATAATCTTAAATGGAGATAAACTTCAAACATTTACACTAAAAATAGGCACAAGTTAAGGATATTCACTCTGCCCATTTCTGTTCAATATAATTCTTGACAGGTTACATAGAGCAGTCAGACAAGTATAAGAGAACAAGAGGAGAGAAATAGAAAAGAAATAAATCAAAATATCCTTATTTTCAGATTTTATGATTTGTGTATATTAGTAACCATAATGATTCTACCAGGAAATTTCTTTAGCTGATAAATACATTCAAATAAGTAACCAGACTTAAAAAGAATAACACACAAATCTCAGTAGTTCTCCTACATATGAAAAACAAACAGACTGAAGGAAATAACAGTAATAATATCATTCTCATTAGTCTTAAAAATTATCTTGAAATCTATCTAAATGAGTAAAATATTTGTATAGCAAAACTTTAGAGTACTGGAACCAACTAAGGCATCAGAAGATAGAAAGACCACCCTTGATTGTGGATTGATAGGAATGATACTGTAAAAATGGCCTTCCTACCAAAATAAATCTAAAGATTCAATGCAATTCCCAACAAGATTCCAAGATAATTCCTCACCGAAATTGAAAAATTATATAAATTTATATGCAAACATGGGGAATCACAACTGTTCAATGTTTCAAAAGTAAGAGTATTAGAGTTCTTTGTCCTAAAATGAATGGCTATGTCATTCAAGGTGCAGGGGGTTGGGTAGAAGAGAAGATGAAGAGTTTATGAGAGACAGAGATAGTGAATGACTTCAAGAAAACAGTGTTTTCCAGAAACAATAGGCCAGAGGTGCATATAAGCCCTTATCAACTGTGACAGCATGTACAAGACATGCACAAGTTCAAACCAGAGAAAATTCCCATCATGGAGAAGAGAGTTCCAAACCTAACTGAAGAGCTATATGCGTTTGAATACTGTTGAGACAAGGGTTACTGTCTAAGCCATTAGAGAGAAATGGCTTGTATCTGCAACCTTATAGAGCAGGCCGCATGCCCAGGAGTAATCAGTAGTCTAAAATTGGGCTTCATGGGTTTAAAGAGAGAAACTGAGACACATGCAAACACACACACACACACACACACACACACACACACACACACACACACACTGAGGGAGGGAGGGTAGGAGGGAACAAGGGAGGAAGGGAGAGAGAGAGAGAGAGAGAGAGAGAGAGAGAGAGAGAGAGAGAGAGAGAGAATGAGAATAAAATTGAGGGAGGATCTGGCAGGAGTTTGGGAAGGGCATAATAATTGTAATATGTTGTGGGGCAGTGTGCTGCGCACAGACAGCCTGGTCTCCAGTCCAGCATAAGTCTTGAACCCTGGGGGACCCAATGGGTGGTGATTTCCACCTACATGGGACAGAAGGTGTTCAATCATGTCTCCTGGACCCCTGGCTCCTGTCAAAGCTACCACCCCCACAGCCCCCACAGGAGAGGTGTGTAGCTGTCAGTCACATAGGAGCAGCACCAAGCCTTCCCACATGCAAATAAGGTTTCCCCCAAACTCTCAGTCCAAGCCAATGAGAGGTACCTGCTGTCGAACCCTGAATCACCCCTGTACATAAATCCATCCAGGGAATTAAAGGTGTGTGAGAACTACACTGTTGTCTGAGTCTTTTGTTCTGAGAGCTGCAACACTTGGGAAGAGATCTTCTCTCCTGAAGAGTCACCTGAGGTCCCACTGCGCTCCCCACTGGAGAGTCAGCAGCCCGGTCAGGCAGACTTAGTGCAGAGCAGCTAGGAGTTACCCAGTGACCTGGAAGGCACTGCAGAGACTTTGTCTCCCTGCCTGCACTCGCTTCCTTTCACTGGAACCCTGACACCAGGTCTGACCAGAGATCTCCATGGAAAACCTCTGGTACCCAGGCCCACAATATGTTATATAAAATTCTCTAGAAGTTGATAAAATATTGTTTCTTGAATGTGCAGAAAATAAAATCTTTATTCTTTTGTTTTTATGACTAAGTATAAAATTATGTATGCCTTAAGGGATAGGGTATAGGCCATTAGCTCATGTATATTTCATTGAATGAGAGATTAGGCTATATTTTTTTATTAAACAAAAGTGAAAGTAAATGTCAATAACTATTCTTCATAATTTTGATAAAGGACTAAACTTTGTGTGCTATATACAAGTGTTTGTATGTGTATTATTTATCAATGTGTTTTAAAGGCATTAATAAAGAATTTTCTATTATGATGTGAAGTCAACAGACTCCTCCTATTGGCTTAAGAGAAAAACTTAAGCTCTTCTGGTTTACAATGTTAAATGTTCAAATCTGAAGAACAGAAATATTCTTGCCATTTTCTCTCTGTTTTCCTCATTCCCCAGTCTTTACAGAGAACCCTGTTTACTATGAAGTTTCATCACCCACTGCTTAGTCAGAAATACAGTTTGTAAACAGGCCAGAACATTTGCTCTTGAGCTAAGATTCTCCCCAGAAGGTCTACCTCCAGCCTTAGTTCCAAGATCCCATCCAACAAAGATTTTTTTCTTCTTTGTGGTACTTTTAAAATATCAGTTCAAGTCCTTCAAGCCTCCAAAAACCATGATCTAGAGTCTTCAAAAACTGTGTCTAAGAGTCTCTAATGCCTTCTTAAGACTATGAGATCCTCGCTTCATAACAGATTCTGATTTAGTAAGCCAGGGAAGGGTCTCAGTGTATGTCTACATTTGGAACCAGTGTCCAGGCATTGTTGATACTGGGCAATCAGGGCACATATTGAAGCCCTGAAGACTTCACCATAGCTAGAAATGAGGCACCAGCAAGCTTCGACTTACCTTAAAAATGATATCAAGCTCTCCCAATTTTAACAACCCAGATGTCATAAGACAGACTAAAAGACTTAACCATTCTAGTCCACACTAAGACTATTATTTCCATGATTTCAGTCACAGTAGGCAAACCTATAAAATTTATCCATTTGGTAGTTTTTAAGCAAATGGCTACATTGTGAAAGTTTAAGGTTATTTGTCTATCTGGTAAAAAAACAACTTTTAATTGTATTGAGGACAACATATTCTATTAAAAGCTTGCTGTGGACCTAACTTTGATGACACTTGAGTCTAAATACCATTTCAAATGATTTCAGAAGACTTTTAGAAAATGTTCTCTAAAACATACTCATTAGTGTATACCTGTCATTAATAACAGAAGTTTGTTATGAAGCAAATAGTCACACCCGTTCCTTTTGAAAATGTGTTACCTCTGTTTCTTGAAAACCCTACAGGGAGAGCACCCAGCTTCCCTCAGGATCCACTTGCATACCTGTGTGGGAAACTAATGTTTTAAGACTTGTGCTTAACCATTCATTGCAAAATGTGGACAATGATAGAGACATATCCATGAAATCCCTTGAATATCAATGAAGGTGTGAAAATAATGAATTCATTAAGATATATGACTTGGCAGGAAACAGACCTAATTTATTAAAGACTAAAAATCCAACTGCATACCCTAGGAAGTTTGAAAAGAAAAGTATGCTGACATCAAACATGTAGTCCACATGGATGAAATTAGCTCAGTCTTCATGTTACAGTTTAAGATGTCATAAAGTATTGCCTGTGGTGAAATGACGTGTGTTAGATCCAAGGGTGGTTTATGACTTTCTAATCTCCTCAATATTGTACACTAGTGTTTTAACCAAGCACCTCTATAGTTCAGTCTGGTCTTAATAACCCATCCCCCAGTTTTCTAGCCCTCTTCACATTTTGATTCCTAATAAACAAATACTTGTGGTATGTTTCTGGTTACATTTGCCTCATGAGAACATTCCACGAAGAAAGGGAGTGTATGCACAGCCTTAGTTAAGTGATCCTGGGTGGAGTTTCACAAAAGCACTAAGATCTTTTGTGTTTTGTGAGCCAATTACACTTGATGAAAACTTAATGGGTTCAGCTGTGGAAGGGGACAATTCTACAAAAGAGTCTACATAAATATTCTTTTTCACCCCTCCCGTTTTCTATCTGGAGCCCCCAAATGCTAAAGCCTTAGTAAGTTTTCAGATAAGCAGGAAACAGAGAAGACAGTGGAAGGAAAGACATTCTTTATACAGCTTCAAGCTCTCCAGACCTTCAGTCTCTGAACTTAGAGAGACAAGGCATAGACTTGTTTAATTGGAGGCTCCTACAGACAAGGAACCTTTATTTATCTCAACATCTTCCTGCTTCCAGGATTAGAGGCTTTGAGAATCAAAACATTATCGGGTCCATGATCTCTTTCTTGTTTCACTGACTTCACTTTGTTTGTAGCCATAGCAAGCATGTCATTTGTTCTGTTGTAAGCACACATGATGCATTCACTCTAATCCTGCATCTTAACAAGATCACATGCTTTAGAAAACCAAAGGCATTACAACAAGATTATGGTAAAGAGTTCTGTTTCCTCTTAGACTAAAATAGATATCCTGAGTATTTGATTTGTGGTATATCATTATGTTTGATATGTGGTTGCTCTCTTGCTGAGGTCTAAATTAGTATCTTTATTAAATTCCCTCTAAGTGGCATTTTACCCACTGTGTTTACATTTAGAATCATTCCTCATGATAAAGTCTGTCACAAAAATGGGAAAACTGATTTACTGCCTATTTCTCTTCCAAGTGTGGTAGCTGAGACCCATCTGTCAACAAAAATAAATCCCCCCCCACACACACACATGCTTTGTTCCTTACTAGACTTGGAGCAACTTACTCCATTACTCTAAGTTCATTTTGAATGGATTATAGTATTAATATTGCTTTGTTTCATTTCTCATACCTGCTCCCATTTTTTTCAGTGTATTCTCTGAACTTCTCAAAAGTCAGGCTGTGTTTTATTTCAAAATATCCCTTACTTAATAATATTAGACAGAAACAAACTTTAAAGTAAGAAATATTTTACTTAAAAGCCACAATTTAGGTATTTCATCTAAGATGTGTATTGCATAAATTTAAAATAATTTGGCTTGAGGACATCATTTCTAAGATATACAAATATATTAATCAATGATTAGAAACTTTGAATAGTTTTAGTAACAAAAGCTTGTTAATAATTTATTTCATTTCAGACTCTGAAGTGATGAGTATTTATTCAGATGGCACGCTATGCACTGTAACACCTGGCATACATGAAAATACAGAAGACTCTTATCAAAAGGTAAGACAGCTGAGAGAGGAAGAAGAGGGCAAAGAAATCTACATCCTATAAAGGAAAGTAAGATTTTATATTTCTAATAAGTTTTCAGGCATCACTGACATTGCTGGCTTCTGAGTATTTGAGTAACACCAGATCAGGAGGCATAGTATAATAACAAAAGAAAATGATTAAACTAGTAATGGTGTATATTTTTGAGAGAGATTGCTGAGATTTAAGTTTCGATTACTTTTTTCTATGGAGTCCTGTGAAAACAAGGTGGGTTGCCCACAGACCTCCTTTCTCTGTTCCCCCATACCCAACCCCTAAGACTCACCCCTAGCACTGTAACATATCACCAGCTATAGTCGCCCTTCTTCCCTGCCCATATCTCCTGGAGATCCCAAAGAACATCCTCTGTCCTCTGGCTGTTGCTGTATCTGAGCCTCCAACATGAAAAGGTATTCCCTGTAAACTTACCAGCTGAACAAGCCAGTAAAACAGGTAAGACACAGCCATTAAACTCTTCAAAAATTGAGAAACTATAGAAAATAGAAAGTGATGAACAAAACAAGTACTCAGCAAAACAAGCCCAGAAATCATTACCTAAAATTAGAATCACCCCAAACCAGGTGCCTAAACACCAGCATAAGGACATAATTAATAACAGTCAGGGAAATATGTCTCTAATAAAGCACAGCTATCATATCACAGCATGCACTGGATAATCCAAAATACTTGAGGAAAAAAAAAAAAGCTCAAAGTCAAGTATACAACCATGATTGATGTCCTTACAGAGAAAATGAATATATCTCGTAAAGAAATCCTAGAATAAAAAGAACACACAATAGAAAGAAATTAAGAAATTTCTTAAAGAACACCAAGAAAATACTAACAAACAGTGAAAGAAAATGAATAAAACTGTTCAAGATCTGAAAATGGAAATAGAAGCATTAAAGAAAACACAAAATGAAAAAATTCTAGAAATGGAAAATTTAGGAATTTGAACAAGAACTATAGAGGCAAGATATATCAACACATTATAAGGGATGGGAAAGAGAAACTGAGGCACTGAAGATACAATAAATGAAATGAATAGATAGGTCAAAGAAAATATTAACTTTACCAAATGGACACAAAACATCCAAGACATTTGAACAGACCAAAATCTAAGAATAATAGAAACTAAGGGAAGAGAAGAATCCAGCTCAAAGGTCAAGAAAATGTCTTTAACCAATCAAATTATTCAAAATGTAAAACTTCCTAACCTAAAGAAGGAAATGTCTATGGAAATAAAAGAAGCAAAGAAAATATCAAATAGTTTGAACCAGAAAAGAAGCCCCCTTGCAACATAATAATAAAGACACTAAATATGCAGAACAGAGACAGAATATCAAACTCTGCAAAGTGAAAAGGTCAAGTAACATATAAAGGCAGTCCTGTTGGAACTATACCTGACTTCTCAATGGAGAATCTAAAGCCCAGAAGGGACTGGACAGCTGGGCTGCAGACTTAAGGAGATCACAGACGCTAGTGCAGACTGCTATACCCAGCAAGATATTTGATCACAATATATGGAAAAAATAAAATATTCTGTAGTAAAGTCAAATTTAAACAATATATGTCTATAAATCCAGCCAGAGTAAAACTGCTAAAAGAAAATCTCCAAAAGGTTACTAAATATATCCATGAAAACACAGGAAAATAAACGATCTCACACTAGCAAACCAAAAGAAAGGAAACACAGATACACATGAACATAGATACCACAATCACCAACATAAACAACAAAAAAAATAAGAGAAAATAACATTCATTGATATTTCTCAATACCAATGGTCTCAATTTCCCCAATAAAAAATAGAGACTAACAGGATGGTTAAGAAAACAGGGTCTATCCTCTGCTACATCCGAAGACCACAACTCAACATCAAGGATAAACATCACTTCAGGGTAAGAGGTTAAAAAAAGAAATACCAAGCAAATGTACCTAAGCAGCAAGATATTGCAGACATTTTAACATCTAGCAAAATAGACCTCAACTTTAAATTTATTAAAAAGACATGGGAAATGATACAACATACTCATCAAGGGAAAATCCAAAATATTAACATTTCAATTTTTAACATATATACCCTAAAATCGGAGGCACCTTCATTTGTAAAATAAACACTTCTACAGATTAAATTATGTATTGACATTCACACAGATTGTTGGAGACTTTAATAACTTCAATACCCCACACTCACTAATGGACAGGTCATTCAGACAAAAACTAAACAGAGAAATACGAAAACTAACAGACATTATAAATCACATGGATGTAACATAACAGATATTTACAGAATATTATACCCAAACACAGAAGAACATATATGGTCTTCTCAGCAACTCATAAAACAATCTCCAAAATTGACCCCAAATTGACCACATATTCTGACATAATTCAATTTTCCACAACTATAAGAAATTGAAATAATTTTCTCTGTTTCCTATCAGGACACCACAGATCAAAGCTAGATTTCAACTATAAGAGAAAGCCTAAAAACTCATGTAAACCGAACAGTGCTGTATTGAAAGAAAAATAAATCAAGACAGAAATAAAGAAAGAAATTCTAGAATTCAATAAAAATGAATACACAGCAGACCAAAACTTTTGGAACAAAATGAAAGTAGTGAGAAGAGGAAAGTTCATTGACTAAGTGCCTACATTAAAAAGAAGTGAAGAGGGAGGCGGGCGCTCGGGTGGGGGGGCGGGGGGGGGGAGTGAGAGCCCCAGAGCCAGTGAGCAAGGGAGCCCATGAGGCGCTGAGAGAGGTCTGGGGCCTGCCTCAAAGCAGCGCGCGCTGCCGGTCGCCCTTCGTGGGCCCGGGCGCGGGCGCGGCGGCTGCCCGTGGAGAAGCAGATCGGGGTGGTGGAAGCTGTGCGTCCGGGCCCCCCCGCCATGGAGGGCATGGATGTGGACCTGGATCCGGAGCTCATGCAGAAGTTCAGCTGCCTGGGCACCACCGACAAGGATGTGCTCATCTCATCCTTGTCGCTGAGTTCCAGCGGCTACTCGGCTTCCAGCTCAACCAGGCCGGCTGCGCCTTCTTCCTGGACGTGACCAACTGGAACTTACAAGCAGCAATTGCGCCTATTATGACTTCGAGAGCCCAAATATCAGTGTGCCCTCCATGTCCTTTGTTGAAGATGTCACCATAGGAGAAGGGGAGTCAATACCCCCTGATACCCAGTTCATAAAAACTTGGCGGATCCAGAATTCTGGGGCAGAGGCCTGGCCTCCAGGGGTTTGTCTTAAATATGTTGGGGGAGACCAATCTGGACATGTGAACATGGTGATGGTGAGATCACTAGAGCCCCAAGAGATTGCAGACATCAGCGTCCAGATGTGCTGTCCCAGCAGAGCAGGCATGTACCAGGGACAGTGGCAGATGTGCACTGCTACTGGACTCCACTATGGAGATGTCATGTGGGTGATTCTCAGTGTGGAGGTGGGTGGATTTAGGAGTAACGCAGCAGCTGTCATCTTTTGAAACAGAATTCAACACACAGCCACATGGCAAGGTGGAAGGAAACTGCAACTCGTTTGCCTCTCCCTAAAAGAATTGACAATCAGATGAAAACAACCTAACAGACCCTGGGGGTTCCGAGTTCGACTCGATCAGCAAAAATACATGGGCTCCTGTTCCTGAGCAAAGCGAGCAAGATCAGGATAGACTGTCCCAGAGCTCTGTAAATCTGTCCCCCAGCAGTCCCGCAAACAACTTATCAGTAGTGACTTACAGTACGGGGCTCCACGGGCCTTACCCCTTTGGCCAGTCTTAAACGGGTGTCAGCAAGAAGAAAAACTAACAAAAGACAGAAGGCCTGACTTTGGGGGGGAGAGGGCAAGGGGTTCCTCTGGATTGCAGACCACGTCGCACGGACCCCTGGCTCAGACCCCCACCTACCCCCCCCCAATCACACTAGAAGAGAAAGAAAGAGACTAGTTTTGAGTGAACTCAGTATGCATGTGTGAATGCTGTACTGCAGGAGTGCTGAGGTTGAGGCAGCCGAGAAGATCCATGCAGCCATCTTGGGTTTTGGTGATGACGTCAGTCTAATGAGTTGTTAGGTCACTTGGGAAGGGGAAGAAATTTAAATGGGGGAAAATAATCCATCTTTTTAAACAAAAATTATTTTACCTACAGAAAAAAAAAAGAAGTGAAGAGATGTCATAATAGCTACTGAACAGGACACCTAAAAGATCTAAACAACATGAATTGAGGACAACAAAAAAATAGTAGATGACAAGAAATGGCAAATGAACATGTGAAATCAGTAAAATAGAAACCAAGAGAGCAATACAAGGAATTGATGAAATAAAGAGTTGGTTCTTTAAGAAAATCAATAAGACAAACCTAATACAAACAAACTAAAAGACAGAGAGAATATCCAAATGAATAAAACCAGAAGTGGAAAGAGAAAATTAAAAGGACATACTTTAAAAACCTATACTCTACCAAACTAGAAAATCTAAAAAGAAATGAACAATTTTCTCCATAAGCACCTCTTACCAAAGTTAAATGAAGAGCAGATGAACAATGTAAATAGATCTATAATCCCTATTAGAATAGAAGTAGCCATTGATAGTTTCCCAGTGATAAAAACGCCCAGGGCCAGACAACTTTAGGTCAGATGTTACCAGTCTGTCAAAAAAAAAAGCTAATGACAATATTCTTCAAATTATTTCACAAATAATAGAAATAATAGGAATATTGCAC
Organism: Mus pahari; assembly: GCF_900095145.1. NCBI lineage: Eukaryota > Metazoa > Chordata > Mammalia > Rodentia > Muridae > Mus > Mus pahari. The sequence goes on along the minus strand of NC_034595.1, from coordinate 25,713,063 downwards.
AATTTATCTTATGAGACAACAGTTACCCTGATACCCAAACCACATAAAGACTCAACAAAGAACATGAATTATACATCAGTTTCCCTTAGGAACATAGATGCAAAAATATTCAATAAAAACTCACAAAACATCTAAGAACACATCATAAAGGTCATCCACCATAGTCAAGGTTTCATCCCAGAGATGCAGAAATAGTTCAATATAGAAAAATAAGTAAATACAATTCACTATAAAAACAAACTGAAAGGAAAAATAACCATATTATCATCTCATTAGATACAGAAAAGGTCCTTTAACAAAACCCAACAGCCCTTCATAATAAAAGCCTTAGAGAGAGTAGAGATATGAGACATATCTAAATATAATAAAGATAATTTGCGGCAAGCCTATGGCCAACATCAAATTAAATGGAGCAAACTCAAAGAAACTCCAATAAAATCTGGAACAAGTTAAGGTTTTCAATTTTTTCCCATATCTATTCAATATAATATCTAAAGTTTGAGCTAGTTGGCTTACAAAGAAATAATTAAAGGTTATCAAGGGATATAAATTGGAAAAGAAGTTAAAGGGCTGTTATTTGCAGATAATATGGTAGTATACATAAGTGACCCTAAAAATACCACTAGAGAATTCCTACAGCTGATAAACACTTTTAGCACATTGGTTGTATAAAAACTACCTCAAAGAAAAAATAATCAGTACCCCTCATACATACAAATGACAAACTAACTGAGAAAGAAATAACAGCCTCAAATAATTTAAAACGTCTTGAGGTAAGTCTAACCAAGCTAGTAGAAAATTTGTATGATAAAGTTTTTATGTCTTTGAAGAAAGAAATCGAAGATGATATCTCTTGTGCATAGCCCTAGTGCTGTTTCTAATTTAATGTTAATTCAACTTCCCCCAAGATGAGATACCTGGGATAAGATGTGAATCACATTCTCAGGACTTCATGTGACCCTTCTAATGAATAAAGAAACCAATCACTGGCCAAGTAGGTGGGACTTCCCTGTGAAGAGAGGAAGAGAAGAGGAAGGAGGGAGATATGGAACAGCTGGAGGACAAGATGTGCTACCAGTGGCCCCTAGTTTAGATGGCTAATCTGCCAGGATTCACCAAGGGAGGATTTATATTTAATATGGCTTACAATATTAGAATTCTAGTTGTTACATGTCCAGCGATTGAATTATCTGTTGATTATGAACTAAGTTTGTGTAGAATTGAACTGAAGACCAAGACATAAAACCAAACACCTATATATGCCTGATTTTTGGTAAAACAAACAAACAAACCAGAAATGCATGCTAGGAAAAAAAAAACTTCAACAAATGGTGTTGGTCAAACTGGATGTCTGAATGTAGAACAATGCAAATAGCTCCATATTTATCACTAGGCACAAAACTCAAGTTCAAGTGGATCAAAGAACTCAGCATAAAATCAGCTACACTGAACCTGATAAAGAGAAACTGAATGGGCTTGAAGCATTAGCACAGGAGATAACTTTCTGAAAAGAGCACAAAACAAACATTAGGATCATCAATTAGTAAATGAAACCTCATTGAACTGAAAGTCTTCTGAAGGCAAAGACACCAGCAATAGGCATAAAGCACAAGCCTGCAGATTGGGAAATGAATTTACCAACTTCACATCAGATTGATATCTAATATCCAAAATATAAAAATATAAAAAAAATCAAGAATTTAAATATAAAAAACAAATAATCTAATTTAAAATTAGATCTAAAAAAAATTCTCATTAGAGGAATCACAAATGGCTGAGAAATGCCTACACACACACACACACACACACACACACACACANCCTACACACACACACACACACACACACACACACACATACACACACACACACACACACACACACACACACACACGCACTTCGTTTTCATATAGTTCAACCTGTTATACTACTTGGCAGACAATTTATAGCAGCTTGTTCCTATGACAAAGATTCAAAAGAGAAAAGAACAAACAACTACAGCTACAAAAACAGAACAAAACAAAAACAAACAAAAAAACAAACAAACAAACAAAAACCCAAAATGGCTGATATAGCTGGGATTAGACTGAACAAAAAGCAAGTCGTTTTATGTATGTTGACATCTCCTGACTTACACATATATTTTCCTAAAGTGAACAAGACCATTATTACCCCTCAAATCTTTTTATACTAAGATTTTTCCTAGTAATGATATAGTAGATATAATAGTTCATATAAATTTTATCTATAATATTTGCCAAGTCTTATAACTATATTTTATACTTATGATACTGTCCTATTTCAACCTAATACACTCCTCCATGAGTTGTAAGAAATGTATTCTCCAGAATTTTTAGTATAATTCACATAGACTATGCACTATATTCATTTGAAACTTCCTGCAATTATGTAAATATATTCTTTTATAGGGCTTTCCCAGTGTCAAGTATTTTAAGAAGCATTGTGTCTTGTTTTTCTAGCTAATTTTTTCTATAGGCAATAAACCTAATTCTTTTTCTCTATCATTTTCAGTAGCAAAATTTAACATGTTAATTTTTCACTGTATAATATTAGCTATTTATTATATTTTGAGCTAAACTTTGTAATTTAATCTTAATTCATCATAATTTAGTGCAAGTAAATATCTGAATTCTGGTAAAATATAGAAACTTTCTTCCTACTTCCACTTACATATATGTCTTCAGATTAAAAAGACCACAATTATAATGAGTACAATTATTTTAAAAAGAGTACAATAGCCGGGCAGTGGTTGTACATGCCTGTAATCTCAGCACTTGGGAGGCAGAGGCAAGCAGATTTCCGAGTTCAAGATCAGCCTGGTCTGCAGATCGACAGGACAGCCAGGGCTACACAGAGAAACCCTGTCTCAGAAAAACCACACACACACACACACACACACACACACACACACACACACACACACACACACACACAAAAGAAAACAAACAAAGAAAAATAAAAACAAAATAAAAAACAAAAAGAGTATAATTATAATGCTTTATGTACTGTTTCTTTTGTTGAATTTTTTGTTAAATTTTTGTCTATTTTTTAAATAGTTCAAGAAAATAAAATATAGCTCTTCAGTCTTTTATGTTTACCTATTTACTTAATCATTTGCAATTCTTAATCTTGTCAATAATGATGGATGTCAGTTTTCATATTACACCATTTCTTTTATTGGAAAGAACTATATTTTTATTAGATATTTCTTTTTTCTTTATTTTCTCTTCTTTATTGGATATTTTCTTTATTTCCATTTCAAATGTTATCCCCTTTCCCAGTCTTCCCCCACCACCCCCTCAGGGAAATGCTCTATCCCATCCCCCTCCCCCTGCTTTAATAACAGTTTCCTTTATTATGAGACTGCTTCTTTTACACTTTAATTTCCAAAGAATTTTTTTCAATTTTTAATTAGATATTTTCTTCATTTACATTTCAAATGCTATCCCAAAAGTTCCCTATACCCTCCCACTGCCCTGCTACCCTACCTACCCACTCACACTTCTTGGCCCTAGCAGTACCCTATACTGGAGCATATAAAGTTTGCAAGACCAAGGAGCCTCTCTTCCCAATGATGGCCTAGTTGGCCATCTTCTGCTACATATGCAGCTAGAGACAGGAGCTCTGGGAGTACTGGTTAGTTCATATTGTTGTTCCACCTATAGGGCTGCAGACCCCTTCAGATCTTTGGGTACTTGCTCTAGCTCCTCCATTGGGGGCCCTGTGTTCCATCCAATAGATGACTATAAGCATATTTTTTTCTGAACAAGAAATTCTTACTTGGTGTGTATTGTTACGACTGTTGGTTCTCATTCAGAACTTCAGGTGGGTATTGCAGTGTCTTCTGCCATCTGTTATCTAAGGAGAAGTATGTTGTTATTCTCATTGGGACTTTCCTGATGGGACAACACCCAGTATAAATATCTTTCTGTTCCTCACACTTGGGGGTTGATAGAGGTTCATAAATCCTTGGTTTTGTTTTCCATCAGTGTTTTGAAATTTTCTTTTAATTACTTCTACAAATATTATGTCTAATTCTTTCATGCTCCTTTTCTCCTGTTACACCATGTACCTTGGGAGACCTGCTGCTGACATACCGGTCTCTGCAGCTGTGACTATTTGGTTCAGCATCTGTGCTCTTTCCTATAGGTGCAATGACCCTGAGTGACTTCTTTTGAAGTTTGCCGACTCTGTTCAACTTCTGCTAAACTCTTATATTGAATTTGGACATAGGTACTACTCTTTTGAACTACACCCTATTTGTGTAGTTTCTGTACTTGGCAGCCCTTTGCTGTTAACCCCTTCTTTCCTAACTCCTCCTTATATGATTTTTGGGTACTTGGCTTCCTTGAGTTATGTGAACTTAACTGTAGTATCCTCTTTGAAACCATTTTCTGTTAAATCAAACATCTGGACCCATTCAAGAGATTCTCTTGAGTACTTTTTATGTGTAACCATGTCGCCCTTCTCTGTTTAGCTTCATGTTTCATTGTCTTTGCTCAAAAATGAGCTTATTAAATAGGACATAACAGTTATTTGAACTTTGAATGTTTTCCTCAATACTTGTTATTACTTCCAATGCTTAGTTACTGAAGATGTCATTTTGTAAATCACATTAGTTGAAGATGTTGTCACTGCAGAATAACAATCTGGTAAACAATTTAAGCAAAGGAAATATTTATCATGTCTCATGATCTCAGAGGTTCCTGTCCATGACTACTGGTCACATCACTACGAGACAGTGGTAAGAAAATGTCACTGCAAATAGGGAATGCTTGAGAGTAAAAAATCAGCCGCTTCTCAGCTTGTGGTAGCTAGAAAAGAGGACAGAGCTAGGACAGAGGGGATTTGGACACGTTTTATCCCCCAATCAAACAAAATGTCCTTCTTACATGGCCTCACCTCAAGTGTCTCTACTCTTTCCTAATAATGTCATCAAATTGTGAATCCATAAGTAGCAAGGATTAGGTACAAGCTGCCAGGATCCAGTCACCATCTGGAGACCGAGCTACAAACACAAAGTTCTTCTGTAGACATTTCATATGTAGACGATAATAGAAACTTAACACTGTAGATCTGAGGAAATGACGGTGCAGCCCCGAATATTTCTGCTCAGTAATTTTTAGAAGTTGCTTTGTTGCCTTTTTGAGATCATCTTTTTTTGAGATGCATCACTTGACACAGTCAATAATTCATCTGAGATTTAAATCAAGCTCCAAGAATCTTTAATTATGTGTTACTGGATCTATTTTGTGTTTATTCAAAGTTGGACAAATATGAAGAGACTTTCCATCTTAGCCCAGCTTTTATTTTCCTGTATCTATGCTACATAAGTTTGTTATCTTCCAATTAGCCAGTCTCACATGTCTAAGTACAGTGATCTCAATATTGAGATGTAAAAGTTGATGTTATCAATTCTGGTTTCTTTTTGTTCATTAATTAATTAATTAATTACACAGCCTGATCACAGCTTTCTTTCCCTCCTGTCCTCACAAACCCTCCCTCTACCCTGCCCTCTCCCATGGCCCCTTCCCTTTCTCCTCAGAGAAGCAGAGGCCTCTTGTGGATATAAACAAGACTTGGCATGTCAAGTGGCAGTAGGACTCAGTACCTTTTTTTCTATTGAAGCTAGACAAGGCACCCCAATTGGGAAAAGGTCCAAAATGCCGGCAACAGAGTCAAAGGCAGTCCCTGCCCCGGATGTTAGGGGTCTCACATGAATACCAAGCTGCACAACTGTTACATATGTATAAGGGGCCTAGTGCATCTTCTCCCATTGAGGCTAAATTCTATAATTTACCTTCTTAGATGTGAGGTGCTTTGTATTTCTGTAGGTGTTCTTTTATTCTAAATCACAGTTGACCATGTTTGACCCTATATGGTCATTCTTTCAAGCTTTGCTAATTAGGAGCAGAACATATTCAGCATATGCCAGTTCTGAATTCTTTTCATGGTGATCTTGTATTATCATGCTTCATGACAGGAGAAAATGATCCAAAGGCAGGCAAGAGAGTCAGAGACAATCCCAGCTCCTATTGTTGGTAGTACCACATAAAAATCAAGCTGCACAACTGTTACATATGTGTAGGGGCCTAGGTCCATTCCATGCATGCTTTCTGATTTGTGGCTCAGTCTCAGTGAGACTCTATGGGCCAAGATATCTAGCATTTCTCTGCTTACTTTCTAATCTTTCCATCAGCCTGTTGGCCATCCACATAAAACCGTATCCTCATTGAGCAGTTGCTGCCCTTTTCTATTTGCTTTTTCTAAGGTAAGTGCTTTCACTGAGAACACTGTTGGGAGTGTGCTTTTAATACATCACAATCAGATCTACCAGATTTCTCTTATGATCCAATGTTAGAACCACCAGATCAAACAGACTGGGAAGGAAACAACCTACTACCCTAAAGAATACCTAGTAACTCTGTAATAATACTGTAGTAAGAATACCTAGTGGTTTGAGTATGCCTAGCACAGGGAGTGGCACTATTTGAGGTGTAGCCTTGTTCAAGTAGGTGTGTCACAGCTTTAAGCTGCCTGGGAGTGAGTGTCCTCATAGTATCCTTCAGATGAAGATGTAGAACTCTCAGTTGCACCTGTGCCATGCCTATCAGAATGCTGCTATGCTCCTGATTTGTTGATTATGGACTGAACATCTGAACCTATAAGCCAGCCTCAATTAAATGTTGTCCTTGTAAGAGTTGCCTTGGCCGTGGTGTCTGTTCACAGCTGTAAAATGCTGACTAATACAGAAGTTGGTACCAGGGACTGGGGTACTGCTGTGATAGGCCTGACCAATGCTTTCATTTGGAGGAATGTGGATTTTCAGACTTTGGAAAGCAGTGGAATGCTTGCAATAGGTCTTAATGGGCTATCCTAGTAGGAATAGACTTTGTTGCTGAGGGTGACTTGAACTGTGAAAACCTGGCTCTAGTGGTTTCAGAGAAGAATTTTAGTAATCTATTAATTTTATTAATATTTATTTTATTAATATCTCTATGTGCAGAGAGACTGTTCTTGTGATATTTTGGTGAAGAATGTGGCTGCTTTTTGCCCTTTTCTGAAGAGTATACCTGAGGCTAAAGTAAAGAGATTTATATTAACTGCATTGACAAAGCAAATCTCAAAGCAAAAAATAAAAATTAAAAAAAAAATCTCAAGTCTCAACAGAGACTTTGTTCTCTGGTTAAGTCTCATGAATAGTGTTTTGAACAAGTATAGAAACTTAGAAAAGAAATATATAAAATGTATGGTACAAGTATTAAAGAAGTCCCAGAAAGGAAAAATGGAGCTGAATCCTATGTTGTAGGAGATAATAGATTAAGGGAGTGGAATGTTGGGGCATGATCCTCCCCAGCTAAATTTAGGTGCAGGCATGGTGCTATATACCTTTGAATCTAGGAGACAAAGCCAAGCAGATCTCTAAGTTCAAGACTAGCCTGGGATAGAGCAAGATCGAGGTGAAGAAAAGCTAAGAATGGGTGTGGAGTTACACAATCCCAGGAAACAGAGCCCTGTGGATCTCTAAGTTCAAGGTCAAGCTACAGAGCACTGTTCCAGGATAGCCAAGCTTATGCACTGAGGGAGTTGAAAAAAAGGAAAGATGAGGCGTCCTCACTGGGGCACTTCAGCTTGATGAACTTTGTGAGTTCTGTGCACTGTGTCTTGGGTATTTTGTACTTTTTTTTTGTCCCACTTGAGATAGAGAAGAAAGCAATTACTAGTGGGGAGGGAGGGAGGGACCTGGGAGGGAATGTGGGCTGGGGGTTGGGGTGGTGAGGGTGGTTGGGAACCTGATCTGGTATTGGGTGAGGGGAAAGGACTGAAGGCGAGCAGAAAGAATGAAAACAGGCAACCTCCAGAGATAGGAGATTGGGGGGACGCTCCAGAATACGCCAGAGACCTGGGAGATGAGAGACTCTCAGGACTCAAAGGGAGGGAGCATAGATGAAATTCCAGACAGTAGGGAGAGGGAAGTTATAGATCCCACCTCCAGCAGGAAGAAAGAACATCAAGTAAGGGATGGGGTTGCCATCCCACAGAAACATCTCTGAACAATAATTGTTCCTGTCTGAAAGAATCACAGGAATGGAAATGGAGAGGAGCCTGAGGAAAAGAAGTTCCAGTGACAAGCCCAAAGTGGGATCTAGCTCAAGGGGAGGTGTTGTGGATAGCCCTGGGGCTAATTATATTTGATGTTAATTCTCCTGTGAGAGGTTGTGAACAAGGAATGAGTCAGCACTCAGGTGATTTCCTGTAAACCTGCTTCCCACCTTAATTTGTAAAATAAAAGAGAACTGGTGATTGGGCAGATAAAAAGGAAGGTGGAGCAGAAGGTAAGAGAGAGAAGAAGGAGAAAATGGAAGAGGGAGAAGACACAGAGGAGGAGGAAGAAGAAGAAAAGTGGGGCAGAAGCACATGACCTGGAGAAACCACAAATTCTAAGGGCCCTCCTAGATGTGAAAAATGGTAGTGTAGCAGTAGATCTGCCCAATCTAGGCACACAGCATGTAATCATATTAACTGAGACGTGTTTTCATTGCCGGGGCATATTTGGGTTGGAGATTTACCACAACAGGGAGGTCCCAAGGCCCAACATTGTTACTGAGGCTATGGGGAGCTCACAAAAAGGAACCTATCATGACTACCCTGGGAAAGACCTAACAAGCAGCTGAAAGAGTCAGCTATAGATACTTTCACCCAACAAATGGACAGAAGCAGCTAACACCTGTTGTTGAATTAGGGAAGGCTGAAAGAAGCTAAGGAGGCTGGTAATCCTGTAGAAGGACCAGCAATCTCAATTAATCTGGACCCCTAGATCTCTCAAACACTGGACCACCAAACAGGTAACATACAACAGCTAATATGAGGCTCCCACACATATACAGTAGAGGACTTCTGGGTCTGTGTTCATTCAGAGATGATGCACCTAACCCTCAAGAGACTAGAGGCCCCAGGGAGATTAGAGGTCAGGTGGGGTTGGGAGTGGGGACAGTCACCTGGAGACAGGGGGATGAGGAGGAGGTGTGGGATGTGGAACAGTCAGAGGGTGAATGGGGGTGGGGAATAAAATATGGAGTATAAATAAATTAATTAATTAATAATTTTTAAAAATCCAGAAAGTTGGTAAGATAATAAAGGGGATCATATTCCAGTCACACAAAGCAGAAGAACTCAGTAGCTTTGGCCAGTTGGACCTGGCTTTAGAGTCCTAAAAAAAAAAAGGACTAGTGGGACAATTGATGCTGGTTAGCTGGAACTAAGAAATTATCAGTGATTAAGAAAAGACCAGCATCATTGAGGTGAAATCTTCTGGGAAGTGTTTTCTGAGATCACAAAGATGCTGTGTTCCAGAGAAAGCCAAGGTTGTACCTTGTACTACAGCTGTATTTTGTACTGTGTAAGAGTCAACCAGGTGATACTGCTTTTGAAGGTGTAAAGGAGTCAGGAAGAGCAGCTGAGGCTTAGCACTGTGAGAAGCCATGGAAGGCCATTGGTAAAGTTGCAGTCTCACTTGCACTTGACAGCCAAGGACTGAAGGAGTCATGCAAAGGAATTGAGGCTTGGCATCATGAAGAGAGCCTATGAGAAGCTATTGGTGAAGCCTGGTTTCAGTGGAAGACTCCAGTGGATTGGAGATGCCAGTGCCATTGGATAATCACTGAGAATACCAGCATCAGTGGAGTGAACAAACCTGAGATTATAATGATACAGAGAGCAGAGCACAAGAAGTGATGCCAACTCTTTAGAAGAGCCCAAAAGATCATGTGTGGATCTCAGACACTGAAACCAGAAGCCATAAAATTGAAGTTGCCTTGGAGACCCAACAATAATCTAGATGCTCAGGTGACAGCAGATGCTGGCCAGGATGTGGAGAAAAAGGAACACTCCTCCATTGCTGGTGGGATTGCAAGCTGGTACAACCACTCTGGAAATCAGTTTGGCGGTTCCTCAGGAAATTGGATATAGTAATACTGGAAGATCCAGCCATTCCACTCCTGGGCCTATGTGCAGAAGATCCTCCAACTTGTAATAATGGCTCATGCTCCACTGTGGAAAGAACCCAAATGTCCCTCAACAGAGGAACAGATACAGAAAATGTGGTACATTTACATAATGGAGTAAGCAGTGGGAAGGGAGATGAGAAAGGGGGTTTTCAGAGGGGAAATGAGGAAAGAGGATAACATTTGAAATGTAAATAAAAAATATTTAATAAAGCATTATCAAAGGGGAAAAAAGAGTTGCCTTGGTCACGGTATCTGTCCATAGCAGTAAAATCCTAAGACAATACATTTATATCTAAAGTACAATGGCTTTTCATGAATAAACTATTGGTCTTTTAGTTGTTTTTATTTGATTTCTGTCATTATCTATGCTTGTATTTTTATGTTATCCAGATTTACAAATACATTTGAAAAAAAAATTTCCTTCACTCTATAATAATGGGAAGTTAAGTTCTATTTATTACTATTCATAGTCATAATTCCCTGCTGTATTGTATACTAAGTAGTTTTTAATTGACTACAAAATATTCTATCACTTAGCATCTTAGGTGTGAGTTGCTTTATATTTCTAAGGTATTCTTTTATTCTAAACCACAATTGGCCAGAAATCATTTGATCCTGCAGGGTCATTCTTTTAAGCTTTGTTAACTAGGAGCAGAACAGCATTTATTCAGCATATGTCAGTTCTGAATTCTCTTGATGGTGATCTTATATTATCATGTTTCCATTTTTGCTGGTAAGATCAGAAATGCCTCTGGAGCTCTGTGTGGCTCCGTGGTTTTTTTTTTTTTTTTTTTTTCCTCCTAGAACTTTTGAGATAGTTCTTTCTATGGCTGCCAAAAATTTTCCTATCAACAAGCACTAATTATTACTGGGCTAAAGTGGTGCTAGGGTACACTGAAAGTCTCTGATGTTTGTTCTTTCTGCCTCTTCTCTCTGATCACTTGCCATGAAAAATATATATACATTATGGTATTTCCAAGTCTCTGTCTCTTTATGCATCAAGAGACCAATCTCAATCCTTTATGCCACAATCTGAACCTCTTCAGATTAAGTAGTCCATGACAAGCATGGGGCTCTCTCCTCTCCGCTTCCCTTCAAGAAATCACCTTTTGTTTTTTGATGGCCAGAAGACTAAAGCCATTGTTTCAAATTATTTTTAAGATCCATTTTCAAATTTGTTGAAGTAGGCAAATTCCATGTTTATTATCTATGTTTCCCAGAAGCAGAATCAGAAATGGTCATTTTCCTTGAGGTCATTTTTTTGAGTCTTCTGGGGAGCTTCATTAACTTGTGTTTTCATAAATTCATCTGAATCGACCATGTTCATTGCCACTCAAGACAAATGACCCAGTCTTAATTTGAAGACATGAACATCTCAAAATAATTAGCTGCTATGTTCCTCAGTGTTAAAGCAATGGCTATAAATTCAAACAAAAATATTCGGTGGGTGGGTGTACAATTAGAATTACCATGTTGGCCTCTAGGTGATTAGCACTCTAGATGAGCAACCTACTTTCACTCATCTAGCTACCCAGACCTCACTTCACTAACTGCTTTTCCTACTTCCCATGCAGTGTTGGAAATGTCTGCATTATTTACACGAGAAGGTGACCATGCTTCCTTTCTTAGAAAAGTCGTCAGTTTCTCTTCCCTCACCTTGCTCTCATAAATGGAAAATATTTCCTCTCTCTTCTCTGTAACCATGTATTTACTTTGTTTTTTTTTCTCATTACATTAATTATATTTGGATAAAAGAGCAGCAATCATGTTTAAGTTTAAGATACAAAACAACACAGCAGGATTCTATGAATAGAGTTTAATTGCACTAATTACTTACATTAATTATACACCAACTTTTTAAAAGACATATTTATTGAACACCACCAGCTCTAAGGGGGTACATCATTCTCCTTCAAATTTTCTATCCTTTCTGAGAATAATTAACTCTCTTTTGACACATGGCAAAAATAAGATACCTAATAAAATCTCAATTAAAATTGTATATGAAATGCTTAATTTTAGAGATAAATTAGAAATGATTATCTGATTCAAGGATCCACATTAGACAGGAGGAATGAAACTATATCTTGACTAGTGAGAAAGGACAGGCACAGATGAAGAAGATTTGCAATGTGCTTCCCAGAACCTGTTAGGAAACATCGCTCTACCTCAGCAGATGGCACTGAGAGATGTCATTTTATTTCTTTAAACAGACAGTTCCTTTTCATACAGTGACTTGAGTGATTTTTTTAGATTTCATTATTACTGTCATCTGTTAGAGACAGAAAGATTGGGTAGGGAGATGAGCATGTTATTTTCCACAAGGCACGAGCAGAGCATCGCCATGGAGGCAGCCTGTGAGCACATGGAGTTTAATTTCCTGAGCTGCAGTAAGCAAGAGAAGGCACAGGCTGTCTCTCGGCTGTTCATTTCAAACAACTTATCTTCATTTGATGCTTGCTGAGTGCCATACTCATTCTCTATTTCCTTATTTTAGCTTACCAAGGCAATTCTTTCCCTCTTAAGGATTAATACATTCTAAAACCAATCTAAAGGTTGTTGGGAGACATTAAACAAAAAAAGTTAATACTTTATTTTCTAGAAGTTTACTTCATTAGGCGTGTATGACAAAAAAAATTCACACACACACATACACACACATACACAAATAATAATCTTAAAAATAACTTGAAATAATATAAAGAGCAGGGTAGTAGTGGCCCATGACTTTAATCCTAACACTCAGAAGGCAGAGGCAGGCAGATCTCAAGTCGAAACCAGCCTGGTCTATAAGTGAGTTCCAGGACAGTCAAGGTTACACAGAGAAACCCTGAACTGAAAAACAAACATGGTCCTCTGAGCCACATTGTCTAGCTCTGGGGTTGTTCTTCACTCAGGAGGAGACTTCCAGGACCCCAAGAGCATACTGCCTCCCTCTGGAAACATTTGGGGGCGCCAAAGCTAACTGGCATGCAACACTGGCCACCAATTCAATCCCAATCAGATCCTCCCACCATCCCAAATGGGGCCAACTGGGGCACAGCCTGCAGAGTGGAGTCTGCCTGAGGTACACCCAGCATGGTGTATATCCTGACCTCTGTTGTATGGCCACAGCTGGCCCTACCACACTGAGAAGGACTGCTGCCATCAGAAATCATCTAACCAGCACCAGGGAAAATCAGATACCAAAAGGACAATATAAGAACACAATCAACAAGACCCAGGCTAGTGTGATATTCCCAGAACACAAGTTCCTGCTAAAGCAAACCTGGATATCCAGGATTTCAAAATACCTAGGAAAGAGAGCAGGATCTAGAGCCATAAGTATTATTATCAATTTACAGGAGATAGAAGAAACAATCTCAGGTGTAGAAGATACAAGAGAAGAAATCAATAAATCATCATAGAAAATGCAAAATCTAGAAAGTTCATGACACAAAACATCCAGAAAATTTAGAACACCATGAGAAAAACTAAACTTAAGATTAGTAGGAATAGCAGAAGAAGAAGATTCCCAGCTCCAAGCCCAGAAAATATATTCAACAGAATCATACAAAAAATCTCCCTAACCTAAAGAAAGAGATGCCTATAAAGGTACAAGAAGCCAACAGAACACCAAATAGATTGGGAGAGAAAAAAAATCCTCCTACCACATAATAATCAAAACAGTAAATATATAAAACACAGAAAAGATTTTAAAAGCAGCAAGGGAAAAAAGCCAAGTAACATACTAAGACCTATCAGAACTATAAATTATTCCTCAACTGAAATTCTAAAAGTTAGTAGGACTGTGGAGATTTTTTGCAGACTTGAAGAAACTACAGATGTCAGCTCAACTACTGTACCCAACAACACTTTGAATCACCATAGATGGAGAAACCCAGATATTCCATAACGAAACCAAATTTCAACAATAGCTTTCCACTAACCTAGCCCTATAGAGGATACTAGAAAGGAAACTCCAACCCAGTGAGGCTAACTACACTCAAGAAATAAAAAATTTCACACTATTAAAACCATTAGAAGAGAAACACACACATACACACACACTCAAACACCATAATCATAAAAATAACAGGAGGTAACAACCCAAGGTGATTAATATCTCTCAACATCAGTGAACATAATTCCCCAATAAAAGGGCACAGGCTAGTAGAATGATATGTAAAAAGAATCCATCTTTCTGCTGTATACTAGAAACATATTTCAACAACATGATAGTAATTATCTCAGAATAAAGGTCTGCAAAAAGGTTTTACAATGAAAGGGACCCAAGAAACAAGCTGAATTAGCCATTCTAATTTCTAATAAAATAGACTTTCAACAGACATCAACCACAACACACTGGGAAGGATACTTCATATTCATCAAAGGAAAAATCTACAAAGAGGATATCCCAATTCTGAACACCTGTGCCCCAAATGTACCCATATTCATAAAAGAAATTTTACTAAAGCTTAAATCACACATCAAACCCCACATATTAAAAGTGTGAGACCTCAAAAGCTCACTCTCAATAAGGGGCATGCCATTGAGACAGAAACTAAACAGGGAAACAGCAAAACTAACAACTACAGTGATTCTAATAGATCTAACAGATATCTATAGAACATTTCACCAAAAAACCAAACCAAAACAAAATAAAACAAACAAACAAACAAACAAACAAAAAAAAAACCAAAAGAGTATGGCTTCCTCTCAGCACCTCATGGAACATTCTCAAAAATTTACCATATACTCAAAGACAATTCAAGTCTCAACAGATCAAGAAGATTGAAATTACTTGATCAACAGAAACAGCAAGCAGAAAACCTACATACTGCCAGGCGTGGTTGCGCACGCCTTTAATCCCAGCACTCGGGAGGCAGAGGCAGGCAGATTTCTGAGTTCGAGGCCAGCCTGGTCTACAAAGTGAGTTCCAGTACAGCCAGGGCTATAGACAGAAACCCTGCCTCAAAAAATCCAAAAAAAAAAAAAACTACATACTCATAGAAACTAAACAATTATGTATTCAATGATCACTGGGTCAGGGGATAAAAAAAAAAAACTAAAGACTTTCTAGAATTCACTGAAAATGAGAGCACAACATAGCCAAGCTTATGTGACACAGTAAAAGCAGTGCTAGAAACACTACGTGTCCTCCTGGAGAAATTAGAGTTCTCATACTAACGAATTAAAAGTACATCTGAAGGCTCTAGAAAAAAAAGAAGCAAACACACCCAGGAAAAGTAGACAGAAGGAAATAATCAACTCAGGGCTGAAATTAATTCATTTGAAACAAGAGAACAATACAAAGAATCAAGGAAACCGAGAGTTGATTATTTGAGAAAATCAACAAGATGACAAACCCTTAGTCAAACTAACCAAAAACAGAGGGCTAGTACCCCCCACCCGCAAAAAAAAAAAAAAAAAAAAACAGAACTGAAAAGGGAGACATAACTAAGGACACTGAGGAAATTGAAAGAATCATTAGGTATTACTTCAGACCTGGAATGTGGGAGACATTCAGGACTCAAAGGGACCTTAGATGAAATGCCCTACAGTGGGGAGATAGAACTTGTAGAGCAAGTTCTATCCAGCAAAAGACAGGGCATCAAGTGAGGGATAGGGTTGCTATCCCACAGTCAAAACTCTGACCCATAATTGCTCCTGTCTGAAAGAACTACAGGGACAAAGATGGAGAAGAGCCTGAGGAAAAGGAGGTCCAGCCACAGGCCCCAATTGGGATTCAGCACAAGAGAAGGCCTCAAGTCCTGACACTATTACTGAGGCTATGGTGGGCTCACAAAAAGGGGCCTATCATGACTGCCCTCTGAAAGACCCAACAAACAGCTGAAAGAGTCAGTTGCAGATATTTGCACCCAACCAGTGGACAGAAGTTGCTGACCCCTGTGGTTGAATTAGGGGAAAGCTGGAAGAAGCTGAGGAAGAGGAAGATGCTGTAGGAGGTCCAGTTGTCTCAACTAACCTGTACCCCTGAGATCTCTCAGACACTGGACCCCCAACACATATACAGCAGAGGACTACTGGGTCTGGAATTAGTCAGAGAAGATGCACCTAGCCCTCCAGAGACTGGAGGCCCAGGGAGTCAGGAGGTCTGGTTAGGTCTGGGATTGGGAGATAGGGAGGGGTGGGGACATCTTCATGGAGATGGTGGAGGGGTGGGAGGCAGAGGGAAGAGCTATGGGATGTGGCACAGTCAGAGGGTATACTGTGAGGGGAATAAAATTCAGACTGTAAAAAAACATTATATAAAAATTTTAAAAAGCCTGTATTCTCAAAACTGATGATTTTCTAGGCAGCTACCAATTACCAAAGCTAAATCAAGATCAGAAAACTATCTGCATAGTCCTATATTCATTACAGAAACACAGGATTCATTAGAAGTCTCCCAACCAATAAAAGCCCTGAATCATATGGTTTTAATGCAGAATTCTATGAGATGCTCAATACCTAATGCTAGTATGTCTCAAACTAGTTCACTAAATAGAAACAAAAGCTACACTGCCAAACTCATTCTGAAGCTACCCTGACACCTAAACTATATAAAGACTGAACAAAGAAAGAGAATTTCAGACCAATTTCCTTTATGAACATTGATGCAAAAATAATCACAAATCAAATCCAAGAACACATCAAAAAATTCATCCACCATGATCAAGTAGGCTTAATCTCAAGGACGCAAAGGTGACTGAATATACAAAAATCCATCAATGTAATCCACAATATAAACAAACTTAAAGGAAAAAAACCCACAAGATCATTTCATAGAATACTGAAAAAGCACTTGACAAAAATCACTTCATTTTTAAAATATTGGAGCGATAAGGGGATACAAGATGTGTACCTGTTATGGGTAATTTTATCTACACTGCTTTAAGTTACTGGCGAGGCGCAAAATACACACATACACACACACACACACACACACACACACACACACCAGTTGTCCTTAAAAATGCCTTTGCTAACTCAATGACTGGGTACTCCTAACTCTTTCCCTGCTAGCCAGACCTAGTCAGAGAAGTCGCCAGTGGCCACTTACCTGGAAACTCACATTATTGGTTGGCTTTATCACTTCTGCTACTTTGTTCCCTTCTTCTCCTGAGTCTCCTGATTCTCTCTGTATACTATACTATCCACAAAACTCTCACTGTCCAGCCCCATGCTCAGCCATTGGCTACTTGCTTCTTTATTGATAGATTAAAAATCCAATTGGGGGCAAGGACATTCAGTGTCAATAAACACAGGTTACCAATAAAAGCATCAGAGCCACTCTCTACATATACCTAAGCACAATTAAAGCAATATACAGCTAGCCAAAAGCCAACATCAAATTAAATGGAGAGAAACTTAAAGCATTTCCAAAAAAAAAAAAAAAAAAAAATCAGGGACAAGTCTGCCCATTATCCCTCTAACTTTTCAGTATAATACTTTAAGTTCTAGCTAGAGCAATAAGACAACTAAAGGATGTCAAGGGAATAAAATTTGGAAAAGAAGATGTAAAAATATAGGTATTTGCAGATGATATGCAAGTATATGTAATTGATCCCAAAAATTATGCTAAAGAACTCTTACAATATCCTTCAGCAAAGTGGCTGAACACAAAATCAACACACTCTCCTCTATATACATGATATATACAAAATCAGTAGCTCTCCTCTATATACATGATAAATGGTCTGAGAAAGGGAGACAGTACCCTTCATAATAGCCTCAATTAATGTAAAATATCTTGGTGTAGCTTTAAATAAGTAAGTTATAAACATATATGACAAAAACTTCAAGTACATGAAGAAAGAAATTTAGGAAGATATAAGAGATAGAAAGATCTCCCATGCTCATGTATTAGTAGGATTAATACAGTGAAAATGTCCATATTATCAAAAGCAATTTACAGATTCAATGCAATCCATACCAAAATTCTAACACAATTCTTTACAGATCATAAAGGAACAATTCAACAATTCTCAACATCAAATGAAAAAACCATGAATAGATAAAACAATCCTGAACAATTAAAAAACTTATGTACAAAACACTCTCCCTTATTTCAAACTTTACTACAGAGCAATAGTGGTAAGAATTGCATAATATTGGTATACAAACAGGATGATCATTGGGATCTAATTGAAGAACCTGAAACAAACTGTCACACCTAGGAACATTTGATTCTTGATAAAGAAACCAAAATTACACAATGAAAAAGAAAGAGCATCTTCAACAAATGATGCTCTTCTAACTGAATTCTGCATGTAGAAGAATGCAAATAGAGACCTATTTATCCCCCTGCACAAAACTCAAGACCAAATGGGTCAAAAACTCAATATAAAGCCAGATATACTAGATCTAATAAAGAACTCAAAAAGTTAGATACTGTGGGCCTGGACACCAGACATTTTCCACAGAGATCTCTGTCCAGGCCTGGTGCAAGGGTTCCAGCAAAGGGAAGTCAGTGCATGCAGGAAGACGAAGTCTCTGCCTTCCAGGTCACTCGGTAACTCTGAACTGAATTGGGTAGGGCTAGGCCAATGAGAAGTCGAGTATCCAGTGAAGAGTGCGGACCTCTGGTGGCTCTTCAGGAGAGAAGATCTCTTCCCAAGTGTCACATCCAGCTCTTGGAACAAAAGACTCAGACGAAAGAGTAGTTCTTGCACATCTTTAATTCCCTAGATGGATTTATATACAGTTCTGGGGGTGATTCAGGGTTCGACAGCAGGTACCTCTCATTGGCTTGGACTGAGAGTTTGGGGAAAACCTTATTTGCATGTGGGAAGTCTTGGTTCTGTACTTGACTAATAGCCACTCACCTCTCCTGTGGGGGCTGTGGGGGCGGTAACTTCGACAGGAGCCAGGGGTCCAGGAGACATGATGGAACACCTTCCATCCCATGTAGGTGGAAATTACCACCCACTGGGTCCCATCGGGGTTCAAGACCTAAGCTCAACTGGAGACCAGGCTGTCTGCATAGCCATTGCCCCACAAGATACAATCAATACAAATACCCAATTAAAAAATAAGGTACAGAGCCAAACAGAGAATTCTCAAAGGAGGTATCTTTAATGTTTGAGAAGCACCTAAAGAAATGTTCAATGTCCTTAGTCATCAGGGAAATACAGATCAAAACAAGTCTGAGATTCCACCTTTCACCAGTCACAATAGCTAAGATAAAAATCTGAAAGGACAGCACATGTTACAGAAGTTGTTGAGCAAAAGGAACATTTCTCCACTGCTCATGGGAGTGCAAACTTGTACAATCATTCTCGAAATCACTTTGGAGGTTTCTCCAAAGACTGGGAATAGTTCTACCTCTAGATCCAGCTATAACACTCCTGGGCCTTTACATAAAAGATGCTCTACCATCCTACAAGGATTGCTCTACCATTTTCATATTATCTTTATGCATAAAGCCAGAAACAACCTAAATGTGCCCTCACTTGAAGAATGGATAAATAAAATGTGATTCATTTACCCAATGAAATGCTACTCTACTGTTAAAAAGAATGACATCATGAATATCACAGACAAATGGATGGAACTAGAAAATATCATCCTGTGTGAGGTAACCCAGACCGAAAAGAACATGCATAATATGTACTTACTTATAAGTGGATATTGTCCATAAAGTATAGGATAGCTATGGTATAAGCAATAGACACAAAGAAGTCAAAAATCAAGGAGGGCCCAAAGAAGGATGGTTGAATCTTTATCAGAGGGGAAAAAATGATACCTGAGGTTGATGGAAGTAGGGGACTGGGTAGAAGATGGGGATGGGAATAAGAGGGGAACAGGGTGGGAAGGGGTGGAGAGATCATACTAGGGAGAGCAAGGGAAAGAGAAGGGAGATGGATGTGTGTGTGTGTGTGTGTGTGTGTGTGTGTGTGTGTGTGTAGGGGGGGGGTACAATCTTTAGGATGTGACAGAGACCTGAGTTGGAGGAAAACCCCAAGAACTCTATGGGTGCAACTGTATGGAATATTCCCAGTGGAGGGTTAAGGACAACAACTCACCCACAAATCCTCAACCCCAAATTTGTACTGCCTACAAGATACACAAGGACAAAAATAAAGAAGAGACTGAGGGACTGGCCAACCAATGACTACCACGAATTGGGACCATTGCATGGCAAAGAACCAATCCTTGACACTCTTAATGATACTCTGTTTTGTTTACATACAAGAACCTAGCATCAATGTCCTCTGAGAAGCTGCACCTAGCAGCCAATGGAAAGAGATACAGAGACTCACACCTAAATATTAAATGGAGCATGGCAGTCTTATGGAAGAGTTAGAAGAAGGATTGTGGGACTCAAAGAGGACAGGGGCTCTATGGGAAGAACAGAGTCAACTAACTAGGACTCCTGGGGGGATCTCAGAGACTGAATCACCAACCAACGGGCAAGCATGGACTGGCTCTAGACCCCAGGCATATATGTAAAAGACGAGCAGCTTGGACTTCATGTGGGACCCCCAAAACTGAAGCAGTGTCTGTTGCCTGTTGCCTGCCTGCCTGTGGATCCTGCTATAGGGGTACCTAAGCAGACTGCCTTGTCTGGTCTCAGTGAGAGATGATACACCTAGTCCTGCAGCAACTTGATGTCAGCAGATTCCAAGGCTGAGGGGTTTTAGAGGGGAGAGGGAGACATCCAGAGGGGAAGAGAAAAAGGAGAAGGGGAAGGTGGAATGTGGGAGGACTTGCACAAGGGGGTACCAGGAGGAGAGGAAGGGCTAAGATTGCATTGTAAAGTTAGTAAATACATTTTCATAAATAAATAAATAAATAAATAAATAAATAAATAAATAAATAAATAAATAAATAAATAAGTGACCAAAGAAAAATGAACAAACAAAAAAGTAAAAACAGAAAAAGAAAATAACCCCATAGATTCATAGGGAGTGGCATCACTGGAAATGTGTCCTTGTTGGAGTATGCGTGGGCTTTTTGGAGGAAATATGTCATAGAGGTTAGGCTTTCAGGTGTTCAAGAGAGAACCAGTGTCATTCTCTTCTTCTTCTGTCTGATGATCCAGATGTAGATCTCACAGCTAATTCTCCAGACCATGTATGCCTGCATACTACCATGGTTCCCACCATGACAATCATGGACTAAACTTCTGAACTGTAAGTCAGTTCCAATTTAAAGTTTTTCTTTTTCATGGTCATTGCGTCTCATCACAGCGATAAAACCTGAACTGAGACAGGTGGTTACCAACGTTTACTAAGAAAGTACTAGAATGATAAAGGCAAAGTTATTTATTATTTTAAGTTATAACTATTAGCAGCTAACCATATATGCTCCCTCATCCTAGTCACTATCCCTTTCCATATCTGTCGTTTAAATAGAAAGGCACCACCCAACAGAATATTATCTATCTGACTAGAGTTCCTACTTCTTAGCTTTAGGTAAATGTCAGTGTTAAGGAAAGAAAATAGTGTACATTTTTCATCTTTGGGATGTTTACAATCTGAACCCCTTCTTAGCTATGGAGTTCCATCACCATGAAACTCTTGACAGTAGATGACTAGATAGTTATTGAAATAGTTATTGGAAGACATTTAAGAGAGAGCGTAGTTTAGAATTTTTCCATAATACTCAATATAAGCTAAGACTGTCCCAGGCAAATCAGGGACAGTTGTATCCTAGAAGTCTCTCCTACTTCTGTAACTGAAGCTAACAACAAATAATTATTTTCTCCTCCCTCAATGGCCAGGGCAAAGGAATGCCTAAAGCTCACCCAACAGATGTTCCTTTAAAAAATTATGTTAAAAACTATATCTTAAATCTAACAGTAGGATTCATGAATGTCTGATGGCTAAAGAACTATCAGAGACATCGTAGCCATGAGTGGGATAATTATTATCTGAGATGTTTTTCAACCAAATGGCCTTCAAATATTCTTTTTTTTTTTCAACTATTCTTCAAGTAATCCCTTTACACAATAAATCTGTGTTGACAGGGGACTTATATTAATTTAATCAATAGATTATAAAATATATGATGCTATGCTGATAGATCTTAACATTGAGAAAACCTAGATTTTCATTTTGTACATTGGGGAGCTTTAATCTACAATGTATTAACTCTAGGACAAGAAGGAATGGCTGTGGGCAACAGGATGTGAAATGCCTAGTAGGCAAGCTGTCTGTGCCAGTGTTAAATATGTGAAGGCCCCTTCAAGCACTCATTTCATGTGAATGTGGCCCAGGTAACTCATGTGTAACTAACTCGGCAGCATCTGTAAAGCTTGAACACCCACAGACTGAGCCCTTGAGTTTTAAGGTGTTTGTATATTGCATTATGGCAGTAAGTCAGAATTCTAATTAGCAGTTTACAAGCCCGTCTGGAGTTTTCTGTCATTTTCCTGTTGCAGTTCATTAGTCTTCATAAAAAAACTCCTTGCCTTCCTGATTTATTGACAACTCCTTTAAACATAGTTATTTCTATTCTGTTTTCCAGGATTGGAAAAGGGTCTCCAAAGATTTCACTTTTACCCATTTTTTTTTTTTTTTTTACATTTAAATTGCTGAATGTACTAGGCATCCTTTTAATGAACTCTGGCTGGGAAACTGACAAAGCATTATTAAAAATGCTGCAACAGCCTTAAGTGGATGTGCATTTGCTTCAAAATGGGTACACACGCATAACAACAAA
Organism: Mus pahari; assembly: GCF_900095145.1. Taxonomy (NCBI): domain Eukaryota; kingdom Metazoa; phylum Chordata; class Mammalia; order Rodentia; family Muridae; genus Mus; species Mus pahari. Next base: position 25,690,384 of record NC_034595.1, on the reverse strand, counting down.
AAGAAGACCCTGTGCAAGTGTGTTCCATACTCAGTACTTAGAGCTGGGTGAATAACTGGCCTCCTGCTTGAATTCCCTACCCTCAAAGCCATGCCATACACAGCAGAAGCTATCCTACTGACCAAAATTTCACTGATGACATTCCCTGCAAAGGAAATGTTCTTCCAAATGCATTGATTCTTCAGAAGGGAAGCACTTTGGAAAACAGTGAAACTCTTGGACAGACAGTAGTCCTGTCACAGAAAGCATACAGAATAAATTCTTGAGGTTAAACCTATTTCCAAAGAAGTCAATTGTCTTCAGAGGGTACCTGTGTGCATGTGTCACATCTTTAATAAGAATAAATAGCTCAGCAGTGTTGCTAGCAAAGCTCCGTGGGATCTGAGATGAAGCTCTTCTGAACTTGGGTTCTAAATGCCTATGTATACCACTTCAATCAAGGCACCACTCTTGCCCATATCACATAGAAAGGAATCTACATACACACATTTTCCATCTTTGATCAAGTAGTTGGCAACAAAAATAAAAATGATTACAGCTTTGAGAGGATGCTACAACCTAAATCTGAACTTTTTTTTTCAATTGTGGCATTTTGTTTCACATTCTACAAACATTTTTGTTATTAAAAAAACAAAAATGTAGAGAAGGGAATGGCTTACAATTGGATAACATATCTATTCCTTTATTCCTTCTCATAATAATAGAAAACTGTTATCCAGACAAAGAATTTTAAAAGTAAATTTTAAAACTGAACTTAGTAGTTATTTTTAAAGTAGTTTATTTGCAGCTGCACGTGTATCCTTCTAGAGAGCACCCTAGGAATGTCTTCTGCATGCTTCTATTTCCAACCAAGTACTTAGCACTTAAGAAGAACCTGAAAAGACTCTTTCTGTAACAGATACATAGTTCACAGCCTTGCATGAGAGCTGAGAGCTTAAAACAAGCTTCTATGACATCTTTACAGAGAATACTTTAAACATTAATGGTAACATAAAATAGTAGTGTAAGCAGGAAGTTAGACAAATGGGAAACATCCAGTTTTTGCTTTCTGATTTAAAAAAAGAAATGACCAACATAACTTTTCCCCATGCTCAGGTGTTCAGCCTTCTCTGGCCTTGCAGATATTAGCTAATGCAAGTTTTATAGAGATTAAAAAAATAATAAACAACTTTTCTCCCAAGCTGTGGATATGGGCTCATTTTCCCTATTCAGTGGTCATTCTCCTATAGTCGCAAAATCATAAACACATAATTTTCTTCTAAAACTATAAAAGTCCTCATCTTTTAAACAGGTATGTTTTTCTCTCTCAACTGAAGTATTTTACCCAGCAAGGACTCATTTGCCACTGAATGGATAGAAGAAATTCAACCATATTATAAAAATCAGCTAACAGGTCAGTCAGCTATAAAAGGCAAATGCCCAAGAAATCAGGGTCCATTAGCTAGCCTGTAGATTCATAGAGCCACTCTAAATATCTTAGTATAAAAGTTATCTTATAATCCCAGGCCTCCTTACCACAATAACCATGATCTTCTCTAGAAGTTAAAACATGGGAAAAGCGAGAGTATACATCCTCATCAAATATCTATACTATTCGAGAAGTGACCTAATTCAGAAACACTGTTTCCAGCTCCATCATTTACCCCTTCATCATTGCAAATAAGAAATTTCATTTATTTCTTAACAGATGAGCAATATCCCACTGTGAAAATGTACTACATTTTCATTATCCGTTAATCAACAAGTAGATATCTAGACCACTGTCATTTACTAGAGATTAGGAATAGAAACAGTGAATAGCAGCAGTTCTTTGTAATGTCATGTTAGCTTTTACTTTTCCATTTTCCACTTTACAGCTGAAATTCTTCAAAGTCTGAGGTATCCTAGGCTGTACAGAACAGACACTGAGATAGTAAATTTAAATTTGCACTCAAGTTGTTCTTAAGGCATTATTAGCTTCATGTGAGACCAACCACGTATACCTCCACACCCTACCCACCCAACTTACTGTCAATAAGCTGAAGGAAGAGCAACTGAAAGAGGATGACATGGGTAATAATACCTAATGTGATATGATATGCATGCACATATGACATATAGAGTGCAGTTAGGCAATTTAAATTTCCAATATTATAGAAATGTGTTTAAAGACAGCTGTGTTGGCTGCTACTCTCTCTTCTATGCTTGAAAGGGCCATCATTGACATTTGGAAACCTTTTATCAGCAATGACCCATGCTTCCTTCCTACTCATCAGTAACAACATTTCCATTGTTCTATAAAAATGTTAAACATCAAACATTTGTACCCAGCCTTCTTAGAGAAAAACTTATGATTACCATGTAAGTATATAATATCTATGCAAATAGTTAACAATAGCTTTTCAGGCACCTAATGTATGGCATTAATTATTTTTTCTTACTTGAATGACACTATTCATTTCATATACCCATGTGAGTGGATATGCACACAGTGCAAATTTACAGCTCAGAGGAAATCTTGCAAGGATTAATTCCTTCCTTTTACCATGTGAGTCCCAGGACCAAATTCAGGTCATCAAGTTTACTGCCAATTGACTTTACCAACTGAGCCTTCTGACCAACCTAGCACTATGCAAGCAATATTTATTTTGCCTGCATTTCCGGGGAGAGGGTGGCCTGGAGAAGCAACACAGCTTCTGGGAAAGATCCCATTTCTGGTTCCAGTCATCCAGCACCTTTCCCTCCCGAGGAGAGGTGTCAGCCCGGGGGAGCAGTCTCAAGGCCTGAACCAGTAGGAGGGCCATCTTTCCTCCAGTGCACTCCCAGGGAGGGGGCGGCCTGCCTAAGGGACACATCTTCTGGAAAGGATCCTGTTTCTGGCTCCAGTCACCCAGCACCTGTCCCATCCAAGGAGGGGTGTCCTCCCTGGAGGAGTCTCAAGGCCTGAGCCTGAAGGAGAGCCATCTTTGCTCNGGTTCGCGTGGGCTCCAGTCTGCACTAGCAAGAGTGTGGACTGCAGAAGCTACACAGCTTC
>NC_034595.1:25644284-25687360 GCF_900095145.1 Mus pahari | reverse complement strand
AGCTAGAGAAAGTACCCAAGGAGCTGAAGGGGGCTGCTACCCTGTAGGTGGAACAACAATGTAAACTAACCAGTACCCCCTGAGCTCGTGTCTCTAGCTGCATATGTAGCAGAAGATGGTCTAATTGGCCATCATTGGGAAAGAGAGGCCCCTTTGTCTTGTAAACTTTATGTGACACAGCACAGGGGAAGGCCAGGGCCAAGTAGTGGTAGTGTGGGGGTAGGGGAGCAGAGGCGGGGGTGGTATAGGGAACTTTCAGGATAGCATTTGACATGTAAATTAAGAAAATATTAAAAAAACATATTTATTTTGCCTTGACTAAGATTTTATCACAGTTTACTAGGGAAGAGTGGTTCTCACATTACTCCCATGAAAGAACCACTGTGATGCAACTCATTCCATCTCTGCCTTCCCTGTTCCAAACAAAGGTCCTAAGCTCTAATCAGTCAACATTAACTCTGTAGGAAAAGACTAGGAACAGATTGTGCAGCATATAATAAAACAATTAAAAAGCCTCTAGAGTCAGAAATGAAATGTTTGGTTTGTGAAGCTGTCGCCTTGGAGCCTTTGAATTGGGCTGAGAGGTGACTTGTCCTCATTCTAGAGTGATAGAGTGCTTCTTGGAAGTAATGAGGGTTGTTGATGAAGCTTTTTCAAGATGTACTGTCAAGTGGCAGGCTGCTTTTTTACAGGGACTTTCTGCCCTGTTCATGAATATCAGAAAATGCTGTTGCCTTTAATACATTTTCAGATGGAGAATTAGATATCTCACTCACAAGATTCCCTCATACTTGTGACCAACTGCCAAATCTCTAACGAGAAAGGAGAAGAGGTCAGAGTAAGGTTAGGGAAAACACTCCCACTCCATTTTCATAAATAGATATTCTTGCTACTGTGCAAAATAAAAATTAGACATATGAAAAGATGTAGCAAATGGCTGAGCCTTGTAACAGTAGGGTTTAATCAACATTCTAACACTTACACATGAGTCCTATTTTCCCAAAGAATAAATATACACTAAAGTGTACTCCTTATTTTCTGATGATAGAGGGTTCATGGGAGGAGCATCTATTCCTATTTACACACTAGTGTAAATTAAACAGAGTGTATTTCACACATGCAAATTTTGCTTTGATGAAACATTACTTACGAATGTTGATCTGCTGGTCTATGGCAGGTTCACTCATGTCTGTATAATCCGAGTCAGCTAGACTGTGTTCTGAGACCAGCATGTTAAAGTTGACCAAGGCTACTATATCCTTAGGAAAACAAGTAAAATATCTCAAATAATCTTGAAGTTACTGCTTATGTCATATTTGCTATAGGACACCTCAAGCTAAAATAAACCATGTAGTTAAGTCAGCTGTCCAGTGTAAAGTAGCTGTAAAATCATATAACAAAGACTAAAAGAGTATTAGTCTAGAACCCTCCATCCACCAAAGAGATTGTTTACATACAAATTCTAAAGGAAATATGTAAGCACCATTTAGCTAATGGTACCCTGTAACTCTCCTTGGTATGAATAAACTTTCATAGAACCAACAAATAAGCTACGCAAATAGGTTTATTTAAATTTATCTATAAAGATGAACCTTTATTAGACTTTTCTAATTATAGTATATATCATAAGCAGTACAAAGCCAAAAAGAAAATGACTAATAAGAAATTTAATTTTTCAGGGATCTGAACCAATAAGTCCTAAAAATAGAAACTTCTCAAGGTTATGTCACTCAAAATCTGGAAACTGAACCTAGAAGGTGGCATGGCAAGATTGTGTGTTTAGATGAAGGAAAGAATCTTTTAGGAGTTGGGGAAGAATAAATCATAATCAGAATATATTGTATGAAAACATCTAGTTTCAAACATGATGCAAGGATTTCCCTTCAGTATTAAAATAACAAGTTTGGAAATATGAAGCTATTATGGCACTCATAAATGGGTTGGTTTTGGAGTATGGGTTGGGCTATAGATATAATCAACAATTTCAACTTCAATTTCAATTTCAAACCAAGCTAGACATGTTCTCTGATTCTCTTACAGGATTTTTGGAAAGCTGAGTAGAAATCAAGGATAGGGATAAGGAGTCAAAAGAGTTACAAACACTCATTTTCATATATTCAGTGACACTGATTTGAGTAAGGAAGAATATGAACACTTCACACAGCTAATGAACTAAACATCCATAGGAAGTGGGAAGAAACAAATTAAAATTGTTTTTAATAAAATGATGTGGTGGTATTAACAACAATGTCTCCCATAGGCTTATGTATTTTTTTTTTTTTTTTTTTTACGAGTTGGTGGTACTGTTTTGTGAAGCTTAAGAGGTATAAACTTGGAGGAAATATGTCACAGAAGGCATCATTTGAGAGTTTACAAACCTGCACTATTCGCACTATTTCTCTGCTCTGTGCCTGTGTTTTAAGACAGGAGCAACAGCACCCTGCTCCAGCTCTCACGCCCGCTGCTTGCTGCCATGCTACCCTTGCCATGATGGAACCATAAGCTAAATACACTCTTCCTTCAAAAAAAAAGCTAAAATAAAATAAAAAAAAAACTAAAGGAAAAATATATAGCTTGCTATAATGATAAAAAGTCACAAAATTAACATCCTCCTCAAACATTTAGAGATATAACTCTTATGGGTTTAAATTTATAACCTATCATAGCATTCATGAATCAACTCTCAAGTTTTATTTTTCCCTTCACCAAAATAACAGCATGGAAAGAGAGAAGAAGCAACCACAGTTTTCCCCAAGCTTCATTCCTAACATACTATGTTGCCTGTTTCCTTCCCTAGTTCCCAAGAAAGAAAGATGAAAACAGCCTCCTTTATGTTTCTGCAGCTTAGAGCTGAGAGACAGTAAGTATTTGAAGAAAGTTCCATACATTTAGTTTATGTACAAAGAGGGCATACACCTCCCATTTTATTGGCTATAGCCTGATATTATTATTATTCAAGCCCAGTCATGAGCTAAACCATATCACAGGTCTATAGCTCCAACTGAGCCATGCTGATTCCAATATAAAGTGCTTGCATGGCAATTCTGAAGTAAGATACATTCTTGCAGTGTGGATTTATAAGATGTGCTCTGCTCTTGATTAACCTTCCCCTTTACCCTCTGATCTGGCTGAAGTATTAAGGCCAAAACCTTAACCACCTCATTTCTAATCATCCCCAGTCTACCACCTATAACTGCCCTATTGTAGGTTCCCAAGCCAGATAAAGGAAGGTAAAGCAGTGCCCCTACCAAAGACAAGCTCTTAGAGAGCATGGCAGGAGTGGGGCCACTCCCTACCCAAGTCAGGCTTGTGCCTACTCAGTTCCATAGAGACAAAGGCCATGACATCATAAAGTCAGTTAGGCTTCTGTTTCCCTGCCAGAAAACTGACTTCTCAGAAATATTGTGACCAGCAGTCTGTTAATCTTATAGGCTTAGCACCTCCTTCTCCTCCTGCTGCACGTATTGGTATTTTAATTGGTGTGTCATTAACAGTGTCTCTCTTCAATCAGGTTCGCATATGAAAATGGGCTACATCTTCTTTCTTGTCTTTTTAACTCCCATTATGCCTGACTCAATTTATAAAAACTAGCCCTGCCACTTTAATAAATGAGTTGTTTTTCTGACAAAGTCTCCTTAGTCATTTATACCCACTAGACTCACCATTGCTGGAGACCCGATCGATCTCTAGCTTCTCTGTTCCCTGAGACTGCAAGTGCATCATGGCTGACTAGGAGAGGTGACTCAAATCCTACAGAGACTGCAGGTGGGTTCTCCAGTGGAAAACTTGAAAGGTATTATTTTTGAACAAATGATTTTTGTCTCAGGAGCTCAACTTTCTTCAATTTCATGTAAAACCAAGATTTGAAGAGATAAGTAACACTGGGAAAATAAACAGACAGACAGACAGACAGACAGACAGACTGACTGACTGACAGACAGACTGACAGACAGACAGACAGACTGACTGACTGAGATCATTTTAAAAATTTAGTCCAGTATGAATATTTTACTTGAACTTGATGATTTTCTATTCCCTGAGGTTAGAGTAATCACCAAATATAATCTCGCCTTGAGGATCTCTCTATCAGATTATAGGTATGAGTTTTTTAAGCCAATTAGAACATTACTATGTGTGTTACCAAAAGCAGAGTTCCAGGAGTGAAAAGAATGTCCAACCCCTAGAAGAGAAAGAACAAGGAAAATAGGCCATGCCTTAGCACCTTTGCTTCATGTGATGGTCAACCAGGTATACAACCTGAGTGAGCTACTTCAGCCTCTTATGTTTCTTCTGAGGTAATGTGGGAAATGTGAGAGAGTTAGCCTTACTGGGATTTTGTGGTCATTGAATCAGTTGGTCTCTATAAAATACCCACTGCAGTACACACAGATCACTTCATGAGTGCTAGGTAGACATAATGAATGCTAGGCACACAAGGATACCACCAAGAGGACAAACTAGCAATTCTACCCAAGTCCTATTTGGTAAACCAATGAGTTTATTTGGATTGCTACAGGGTATGGCTGAGGGATTATTTACAGAAGAGTGGGTGACCCCAAAAGAGCTGCATCCCTGAAAAATCACCCAACACAGGTGAAAATTTCTTATAGCGACATAGATGTACAGCTCATTCAGTATTCAATTCTCTCAATGTAACCCCTCCAAAGATAGCATTCAGTTGGAGCATACTGATATACAGCTAGTAGGGAGGTATAAGAGAAGTGACTGAAATATCCAGCGAGTGTCTAGTGACCTTCCCAAACCCTTCTTTTAGGGAGGAACTTTAGCAAACAACATCTAAATTTCTCTTAACTGTAGTCACAGCTGCTCTGATAAAGATGGTAACAACTGTTATGCTTGGAGAATTTCATTTCACATTATCATTTCATAAACATCAGAGGTTATGTGTGTCATTGCTTAAAGAGATTAGTGCTGAATTGCCAAGAATTACCTTAGTGAGTCACAAGTAATATCTTATGTAATCATTTGCATTTTGCAAACTAAAATTGGAGCTTCCATCTTCTTTCAGCTTTGCCATCTCAACCCAAGTACAAACTAGTCATGAACCACTTCTGTAAACTCTCTATTTTTCTCTTCTCAGACCACAGAACCCTATAAGCAGCAAATGTAAAGTCAAGGAATTACAAGAGGATGATATATACAAAGAAGTAGTATAAAGCAAAAGTTTACAGTTAGATTATATATTCATGTTTTTCAGACTGAGCATTGACATTTTGACCATTCTAGAATGATTTAGGATGAGAATAAATGAGCTGCATGATCCACTGGGACCTAAATCTGATGTTGATTAGAGTGAGGTATGCACATTAATGAGAAAAAATTAAATTCCAGCCACGGAAAAAAATTTTAAAAAGTGAATATGTTGTTCAGTGCTAGAGTGTATGGCCAATATGTTAAGGCCACTCAAACTCCAGAATTTCAAAGAAAATATAAAGACATAAATAAGCAGAAGCAGTGTACTGAGGTGCCTGCCAACAGTCCCAGTATTTAAGAGGTTGTGATGGGACAGTGACATAAGCCCAGGGGATTGTTTATGACTTTGGTAAAACAGTCACATAAAGAAGAAAAGGGGATGAAGGAATGTGAGAAGCATAGCACAGGACAGTTTAAAAGTATTTTTTCTAAAACTGTTGGAATGGTTGAAGTCTACTTACATGTAAAATAATAGAGACAGAAAAACAATTATACAATACGTCAATATATAACAATCAAATATTACAAAATTCTTTTTAAAAATGGTTTTCTAGTACTGCTTTTCATAGTAGGGCAAGGAGAGAGAGAGAGACCCAGAAAGATGAAATGATTCATGAAGATGTCCCAAGACATAGGGATGTCTAATGAATCTAGTGAGAGGAGGAACAGGTGTTGATCAGTAAGCTAGGGCTAAGAACTGTGATAGACAATATTCTGGCATGCTATGATGAGGAGTCTCCAATACTCTATAAGCTAGCTTTTCATGTAATATTCGATCAATGTAAAAAATAAGTATCAAATATCATTTGTTTTTGTCACATCTTATTTATTTTTATTACATTATTCTAAGTGAGGGTCCTATGAAACCACCTAACTAGACCATTCTGTAAGTAGAAGGAAAGGTTTATTGGGGATCAAACTGCCAAGGCTGTCTCTCAGGAGGTGAGATAAGAGCAAAACCAAGGGAAAGTAAACATATTTTATATCATCAGAGTTGGGGAGTCATTGATTTTATGTCAGTAGAGTGAGAGCCATTGAGCAGATACAGCCTGTTTGGACTGACAAGGAACTAGATGTCTTACCCTGAGATGGTTGACCTTTGAGTTTGGATTAAGGGAGGTTCCTGTAAGCAAAAACCAGCCTTTAGGCTTGTTAACTCAATAACAACCCTTGTTTACTCAGCCCAAGTCTTTCTGTTAAGAGTGTTGCCTTTGTCAGCAGCACGGTCAGTTTTTAGGAGAAACAGGGTGGGAGGGCACTTTCAACCTAGCAATTATCATTAAGAAATATCTCATAGCATAAAACACACAATTAGAAAATATTTGATAACAATTAAAATAAATATCTTGATAACTTCTGCTCTTTGCTAACTTATTGAATCTAATTTAGTTCTCATAGCTTCTAGTTCATAATGTCTGATACAGAGCTTGCATCAAGGACACAGAAGACAAAAATTCCAGTTCTGCCCTTTTTTATTTCTTGGTATACCACTTCCTCGATTTTGTAAGAGTTATTTTTGATTAATCTATAATCAGTTAAGCTTGTTCATAAATACATTGCTATCTACTCCTCAGTGTTATCTATTCACTCTCTTTTCTTGGCTACTTCCTCTTCACATACAGGCAAAGAATAAGGATACCTTCACTTCTCACACAGAGTGAGGATACGTGTTCATTCCTGCATAAATGTGTGTTTGTGTATCCTAACATTCAACCATCAAGTCATTTAGAGCATTCTCTTTGGAAATACTCCTAGTGGATGGGTAAGGCAGGATAAAACACTAGAAATCAAGGTGTCACGAGGTTATAAAGAACAATTACAATGAACTACAAAGGGGAAAAAGTGTATTTGGCAAAGGTCAAACTGAGAAAAGTCAGGATGAATAAAGACAGAAAGAGTGAAAAGACAGTGAATTCTAGAAACTTTCAGGAATGAAAGTTGGTGGTTCCCATGGATTGGAGTAGGAAGAAAAAGAGATGAGTGACTCTAAATTTGATCCTTAAATTATGGTTTAACACATAAAGACTGACAGCAGCACTGGCAAGACTGTCTGTAGGTGGTGTTGAGCTAGAGCAGTGCCCATGCTTCCCAGGCTAGTAGAGGACCTCTTCTGTTTCTTAAGGTACACCTATTTGTTGTATCCAATAAGAGAGTAAATGTGAATTGAAGATTATTGCTGACATTTACATAGAAGCAGACAAACTCCTTTCTTTGGATTATCAGACAGAGCTAACTGGCTCATCCCAACATCCCTTACAGAGATTTAAAACCTCAGTTGTAATCAAATGAATAAAGAGACTCGTAGTCAGTGTCTTAATGACCACAAATGCATAACCAGTCATGAAGATGAATTACACATATCTTGTGTTGTATGTACTTGCTTGGTCTGTAAAAACTCAAATGTTTTCAGCGTTTAAACTACTATTGTGCCAATAATTTTATTCAGTATTAGAAGTGACACTATCAACATAGAACATAGTGCATAGACTTCCAAGAAGGAAATGGAAGGAGATGCTGAGGGCAATTTGCTCATTCTTTTTGTTTCTTTCTTTCTTTTTTTAGCTCCTACAACCAACATATACTTTGTGCAGAGTTCTGACAGTATTTTCATTTTTGAAATACTGTGCTGATATTCAGCACTGTAAACACAGTTTTGTTCTCTGAAAATGAGATGGCAGTAAAGAAACAGTATCTTTCTTTAGTTGTTATTTATTAAATCATATCACAAATAATATTGTTTGATACCATATTTTCAATGGGTAAGATATTATATTAATTGATAAATGGAAATATGTAACTGTTGTCATCTTGAGAGTGTGATACTATTGAGAAGATTTCTGTATGCCCAGACAGGAGCACCTTCAGTGCAATGTGAATAAAATAGACATAGTAAAACCAAAACCATCCTCTATGTAGGTATAAAAATGGAAACATTTATTCCAAACTGCCAAGATGATCTCTTGGGAAAGCAAGGAAAAGTGAAAATAGATAAACATTTCCTTTCTCATTGCCCATAAGATGTCATTTTAATATTAATACCACTATATAATACATTTCACCCTTTTAAACATTGCAGCCTTTAAAAATCAAAACACTTTAAAGTTCCATTTCTTTAAAATACCCAAAGCCTTTCTAAAAAAATCCAAAATCACTCAACTGGTTCCTGAAAAATAAAATGTTAAGTTACACATTTTCTTACTCCAAGATAGAAGAATCAGAGAGTAATCACAGTCAAATCAAGCCAAAATCAAAGTACAACAGTGTGAAAGTACAATATCAGATGTATGTTGGTTACTTCTTCTTCTCTGGCTACCCATAGCAACACAGTTTTTCTCACCAGCTCTGGAGGGCAGCATCCCACAGCTTCTGCTGTTGTGGGGGTGATCCACGGTACTATTATCAGCAATATGCTTGAGCTCCTGTGGCATCTGAAGTCACAACATTCACAAATTGCCTATCCTGACCTCTCAGAATGCCAAGCCTCAGCTGTTTTGCATGACAACTTCATACCTTCAGAACTGTACTATGTAGAAAACTTTTCCATATAACCATATTTGGTTTAGTATGAGGAACAGCCTTTGCCTTCAATGTACTGATTTTGAAGCAACACTTTCCAGAATATTTTGCTTTTATGATGCTACTCTATTCTTAACCACAGTTGATTCTGTAGCACATACTGACAAGAACCACTGAATATTAATTCAAAATATCAAATGGCTCTAGTATAGTTTTTAAGGGACTCTGAAACTTCACTCTGAAACTTCATAAGCCAAGCCTCTATCAACTGTATTGCTCTCGGCCTTACCACATAAAGTTCCAAAATAGTTCACTAAGCTCTAACAATCAATGGGTTCTTTAGCCCAAGTTCTAAAGACCTTACACAATCTTCCCTAAGACACAGTCTGGTATGTGTCATGGCAATATTCCATGAGCTAGAACCAACATCTGTCTTAATTAGGTTCCTGCTGCTATTATAAAACACAGATGAAAAGAAAACCAGAAAGGAAAGGGTTTCCATCATGAAGGTAATTCAGGGAAGAAATTCAAGGCAGACAGGATGTAAAGGAGACAATAAGTAAAGGAGAAGCAATGGAAAAGTGCTGCTTACTGGCTTGCTCCTTGTGGCTTTCTTTGTATGCTTTTACATACAATAGGGGATCACCTTCCCAAGGGTAACATTACTCCACATAGGATAACCCTCCCACATCACTTAAGACTTGTAGCTTGTATCAAGTTGACAAAAGCAAACACACACACAAAAAGCTACCCAGCACAAACTGAACATTCAAATCTACAGATTCCTGAATCCTGTGCCAAACTTTCTGATTCAGTAGTGCTGAGGTGAGGGTCATGAATTTGTTCTCTCAAGATCCCAGGTGACTTTGTCAGCCCTTGAGCAACAGTGGTGGTGTTGTTCTCTACACTCCTAGACACCCGGTTCTGGGGAAGGATGATCCTTTCTCCAAGAAAGAGGTATTAATTCCAATAATATTTTGGAATATTTTGAGAGATCAGCCAACACAAACGTTGAGTTGGAGGTGATACAATAGTACTCCATGTTTTCAAAGGAAGATAGTATCTATCTAACAAATTATATCAGTGGCTCAGTTATTAGTGTTTCACAGTATCACTTTGAAATTCCTCCTGCTAAAAAGGGGGAAGTATGTTTTCCTACCATTTGGCTTACTTAAGGTTTGACCATGTGACTTATGTCTATCCAGTGGAATGTCAGCAAGTGCATTATGAACAAAGACTTGAATTGTCCTTGTGTGACTAGCATCCTCTTTTGTTCCTCTGCTGGTTCATAACCCTATTAATTTTCTGACTTCAATGAGAGGATGTGTCATAATGCAAATGTCTAGCATATCATAGGAAAAAGTTGTTATAGTTTGAGTCACCAAGTTTGATGTTGTTTCCATCCAACATATTTTGGGATGGTAGTAAACTGATGTGATTGATGCATATATATTTTTTTGCCTTCTCAAAGAATTAGAACATAGAAAGTTTCAACAGGTGTCTATAGCCACACAAAATTCAATACTAAAGTGTCTGTGATATTTGTAGTTCCATTATTTGGAGCTCCACAAAAGAATAGTTTCTGAAATGACCAAACTCAAGTCTTCTCTCTGAAACTGGAAGAGGAAAGGGTTTAATATTTGTAAAATTTACAGTGCTTCATGAAGAGAAGCTATGGCAGGAACCCAAGGCTGGAGCTTGAAGAGAAACCATAGAGAAACACTGTTCCCTGATTTGCTCTCCCTGGCTTTCTCAGCTACATTTCTAATACAATGCAAGCCAACCTGCCAAAGGATAGTACTACCAACTCATTGGGCCCTGCCATCCCCTGCAAGTTATTATTTTTTAAAAACAAATGCCTCCACAGATATGGCCACAGGCCAATCTGAAAGAATCAATTTCTAATCAAGGAACTGTACTTTATATCAAGTTGACAGAAAATAACGAGCATACTATCAATGCTTATTTTCATGATTTGGAAGTGAGGTTTAGGTAGTACCTAAAACATCTGGTTCTCTGATAAGTTGTGGACAATAATAGTTACCAGCTTAGAGACTTTCTAAGAGAACCACATATACTATAGTAATTTTAATTTTTAATTATTAATTTTTATTGGTTCATTGGGAATTTAATACAATGTGTTTTTTAATCATATTCACTCTCCCCAAAAACTTCCCTCCAAATGCACTCCTACTTTCCATCTTGACATTTTTCCAAAGAATCTAAAAATGGCCAATACCACCTCCAGGATGGGTGTAATTTTTTGCTTAATTTGTCTCTTCCTGCTGGGACTTGGTGTGGTTTATGATTGCCATGTCTCAGAATGCTATCACAACTGTGTTTGTTTATATGTGCAGTTGCCCTGTGTACTGACTAGTTTTGTGTCAACTTGACACAGCTGGAGTTATCACAGAGAAAGGAGCTTTAGTTGGGGCAATGCCTCCATGAGATCCAGCTGTGGGGCATTTTCTCAATTAGTGATCAAGGGGGAGGCCCCTTGTGGGTGGGACCATCTCTGGGCTGGTAGTCTTGGATTCTATACGAAAGCAGGCTGAGCAAGCCAGGGGAGGCAAGCCAGTAAAGAACATCCCTCCATGGCTTCTGCATCAGCTCCTGCTCCCTGTCCTGCTTGAATTCCAGTCCTGCATCCTTGGTGATCAACAGCAATATGGAAATATAAGTCGAATAAACCCTTTCCTCCCCAAAGTGCTTCTTGGTCATGATGTTTGTACAGGAATAGAAACCCTGACTAAGACACCCTGCTACGCATAGACAATATTGTGTCCTCATAGTCATCCACCACCTTTGGCTTTTACACTCTTTCTTCCCCCTTTTCTGCAGTGATCCCTGAGCCTATGAAGGTTGGGTGTAGTATATATGGTTTTTTAAGGACTGAATATCCTGGTCTCTTATTCTCTTCACTTTGGCTACTCTGTGTTGATTACATTCACTGCAAAGAGTAGCTTGTCTAATTTATTGGTCAGTAGAAGCCAATTTAATATTATATCAAATTAGAATAATGGTAGCAGGCTCTCTCTAGGGCCTATGATCTCTCTGATTATGTTATCAGCCTGATAACTGTCCCAGATATTGGCCACATCTTTTGAAGTGGATCTCAAACCTAAGCAGAAAAGGGTTTGTTACTCCTATGATGCTCATGCCGCTATGGCACCAGAAGGCATGTCTTGCCAGGGCAAATCATTAGTATAGCTTACAGAGTTAACAGCTTGGTTTGATTGATGCTTACATTTTCTCCTCTAATAATGAGCATAGGACTTTCTAGCACTATAAAAGCTAGCCAGTAAGGATGAATTTTTCCAGTTGGTAATAACTTGGTTTCTTTATACCCTGACTCAAACATGTGGTATCTTCATTAATAGTCTTACTGTCAAGTTCTGAAAAGGAGCCAGGAGAATTTACAATAGTTTGTAATGTTTGAGGTTCTTTTAAAACTACAGTGTGTTGTCTCACATTAGGTTGGAGACTCAGGTTGTTCACGTGGTCTCTTTATGCTTTAGTGAATGTCAGATAAGAATGGTCAATGTCCTTGTGATCCTCCATCAAGCCAAGAAAGAGGGACACCTACCATTGACTACTTACATTCTAGCTTGTGTACAAGGAACTCTAAACCATGAGAACTAAGAGTCTCAATGATATAGGTGAACTTAACTTCATTTTTCTGGACTTTACCTAGGAGGCATTCAAGGCCTGATAGCTGCTTTTTATCAAATCAGAACATGGTAAGACCAGTATTGTGGGCAGATTCTAGGCCAGATGTTCAGCATTTTTGCTGTTAAAACGATGCTCCTCATTTTTGGCAGTAATTTAGCAATTTGCATTTTTTTTTTCTGTTATGTTCCAATTCTAAGAAAATGACCCTGATATAGAGGAAAACATCCTATAATATAGTATTCAGTAGGCCAGACACACTATCCTTTCAAAAGATGATAAGCTTGAAAAAACTTCATTCCTCCTTAGAATAAGGTACAAAATGCCCATGAAAGGAGATACAGAGACAAAGTTTGGAGCTAAGATAAAAGGATGGGCTATCCAAAGACTACCCCATCCGGGGATCCATCCCATCATCAGCCACCAAACCCAGACACTATTGCACATGCCAGCAAGATGTTGCTGAAGGGACCCTGATATAGTGGTCTCTTGTGAGGCTATGCCAGTGCCTGGCAAACACAAAAGGAGATGCTCACAGTCAGCTATTGGATGGTCCCCAATGGAGGAGCTAGTGAAAGTACCCAAGAAGCTGAAGGGGTCTGCAACCCTGTAGGTGGAACAACAATATGAACTAACCAGTACCCCCAGAGCTCGTGTCTCTAGCTGCATATGTAGCAGAAGATGGCCTATNCGGCCATCATTGGGAAGAGAGGCCCCTTGGTCTTGCAAACTTTATATGACCCAGCACAGGGGAAGGCCAGGGCCAAGAAGTGGGAGTGGGTGGGTAGGGGAGCAGGAGCCGGGGGAGTTTATAGGGAACTTTCTGGATAGCATTTGAAATGTAAATAAAAAATATCTAATAAAAAGAAAGAAAAGATGAAAGTTGCTTTCTGGTTTCTGTGAATGTCTACATATTTAGGCAATGTCTGAATATATTTTCCAACTTTTACTTTCCTTAATAAGTATATTTCAAAACTACTGTCATGGTTATACTAGCAAACCAGGAAGAGAGTATTCCTCCATCAGAAGAATGCACTGAAAATTTCAGGACATTACCATTTTCTAATACTCAGAAGCGATGCCAGTCCAGTTCTCAGCCCTCCTACCCCCATAGGGCTGTAAACAGTTCTACCATCCCATTCAACTTATACTTTGCCAAACAGCTTTGGCACATATGTGTGAGAATGAGATCCAAGAGTTTCAGACAATATGTTCACTCAAGCTTCATCATGTTCCACATTTTATTTTATTTATAAATGGACAAGCAAATTCATGGCTCCAGGGTTGAACTTAAAGCAGTCTGTGCACTTGGCATTTATAACAGGTTAATCAAAAGCATTGCCGGACCAAAAGTAATGCAAACAGGACCCACAGGGCCAGGGCATACAGAGGCTCTGGAACATTGTCATTATTATACAAAGGATTAATTACAAACTCACTGGGATGTTCTCATCAAATAAACCCTGTTCAAAGTCAGTATAACCACAGAATAATCTGGTCATGATTAACTGTGGAAGAAAATGGCTATTCATAATATACATTTAAAATAAATATATTTAATACAGTAGGTTTTTAAAGAAAAGTACTCAGATGTGTAACCTTACTTTTGTAGTTGAAGTGGTTTCCATTTAATTTCATCTCCGAACGACTACCCAACATTTAGCTGGGAGATATAAGTCAGTAGAGTCATTAGAAGAGCTATAAATTTATAAAGATCTACTAAATAAAATGTTGCCCTCTAACTTTCCTGAGGTAGGAGAGAAGGGTAGAGATGAGGACACTGAGGAATTTTAATGGGAAAACTGATCTTAATGTTACTGTAAAGGTAGATACAAGTCATTATGTTTTTCCACATCTATATAATGAAGAAAACAAGCAATTGTCCAAGTGTAAACCATGGATCGCTTTGGAGTTAGTCATTGTTAGCTAACCATCTCAATAAACCTTGACAATGAGCTAACAGAACATTGTGGGTTAAATGGTGGGGTCCCTGTGTCCAGACATGGGAGTTTTGACTACACATACCCAATGCTGGCAACCAGGCAGGCAATGGGCTATGAGAATCCATGGGACCCCTGCTCCAGGGATGGGGGAGCACAGTCTGAGGTCCCCGGGGACTGCCAATGCCATCAGGTTCTCAAACTCTTGGGTACCATAAAGGCTATTGGATGCCTTGGAAGAGCTGAGAATGGAGTAGGGGTTTGAGAGCTGGATCTATTTTTTTTTCATTTATTTATTTATTTGTTTGTTTGTTTTTTAATTTATTTATTATTATTTTCTTTATTTACATTTCAAATGCTATCCAGAAAGTTCCCTATACCCCACCCCTGCCTCTGCTCCCCTACCCACCCACTCCTACTACTTGGCCCTGGCCTTCCCCTGTGCTGGGTCATCTAACCTGGGGCTGAAGGGGGAAGCTGGAGTGAGCTCCTGCTGGGTCCTCCAGGGAGGAGAGAGTCCTTGGCTTTCTCAGCAGGCAGCTTGGCTTGATGGAGGCCCTGGCTGGGAGCACTGACAGGCTTCCTGCAGGAGATTAGATGTGGCTCTTTAGGCAAAGACCTGCTCCATTGGTTCCCACGGATCCAAATGAGAAGAGACAGTCCATGGCTTTAAGGAATTTATTGTCATGGAGGAGAGTTATGATGAGTAAAACTGTACCCCACTTTCTCAGGGTGGACTTGAGGTTTCATACCTTTTGCAGGGAGGAGTGTCTGGGAAGGGGAGCTTAATTGGCTAAGCCATTCAGGTCTTTAGGTACCTCATTTAAATGGAGAGCTGTCTTGAGGATCTGGGGTCACATCCTCTACCTATGAAAGGGCTTGGGGTATTGCCCTTATAAGATTAATGACCACAGAATTATGGAGAGCTGTGTCCTCATGTCAGGAGCCAGGTGTCCAGGAGTGGCAAAATGCCTCCTGTTCCTTGCAGGGTCTCTGGGGTTTTAAACCTAGCTCAACCAGAAAACAGACTGCCTTTCACGGTCCCACAGTGTGTTTTAGTTAATTTTTAGTGAATTGTTTTTTATAGCCTTTGAGGTTCACAGTAAAAAGGACAGAAGCTTCCCAGACCTTCCTCTGCCTGGCACAAGCACAACTTCCTCTGCTATGGCCAGGCAACACCATGGGGCCAGGCTTGTTATAGCTGTAACTCCTCTAACACATCAGCAGCCTTCACAGTCCACAGTTTCTACTTACTGGATAAGCAATAAGGTGTACGAATGCCAGATGGCTTGATGACAGTATGCCCAGTGTTTTTATAAGACAATGTCATGCTGCTTTCCAAGTAGCTGAACCATTTTATGCCATATTTCAACAGGATTGGCGTTTTAGTTGTTAGGGACTAGGATTACTTTAATATAGTAGATATACTATTATTTTATGTTAACATCCTGGTAGCATATGAAATGGCACATTTTTACATGTTTCTTTGCCATCTGTGTATCTTTCATCAAAAGGCATCTGTGCAGGTTGTTTGATCACTTCGTAATCAGGATGGACATTTTCTTACCTCTTGTACTTTTAAGAGTTCTTTATATATATAAGACTCTTTAATATATAAAGAGACATGTGTGTCTCTTGTAAATATTTTCTTCTAGTGTATGGTTTCTTTCCTCATTATCTTTATAGGATCATTTTGATTAAAGTTGTGAAATTATTTCATATTAGAATATTATACAGCAAAACAGTTGTATACAAGTTTATTACTTTTCTGAGTCCCAGTTTGCTTACACATTAAGACAGTCCAATGATAATAAATACCTTACCAAGATCATGAAGAATAAAGTAATCAGAACACATAATGTTGGATGGTAATTATAGAATCAAGAACAATTGTACTAGTAGGTCCTTGCAAGCTTAAAAGACATGAAAATTAGTTTATGAAACTACATTCCTCCATTTCATTCCAAACAAAAATATCTGCAAATGATACAACCATCCTGGGTGGGGAGTGGCCATGTTTATCTAGCTTTGTCTTGACAAATTAGATAGACATGCTGAACAGTTAATAATTAATAAATAATGGTAAATTGACAAATGTTATTCTGGCTGACTTCCAGTCAGTTCATTCTGAAGTCTCTACTGTTCACATTGCTCATGTCCAAGGTAGAAATCCTCATAAACAAACAAACAAAAATTGTCAAAGATTCCACTGAAGAGGAATCAAGATGCATATAGTAAGGAAAATGAACACAGGAAGAATGAATGTACATCCATCCCAAAGCCAGAAAAATAATGATCCTCTGAAACACAAGGAAGATGAATAATAAAGCAAAATAAAAGGGCTGAGACACCACTCTCTCATGCCTCCAAGAGCCCATGGTCATTGTGTCATTGGAGTAACCCAGTGGTAGACACTGAGGCAGCGGTTTGTGTTTTAAATTTTCCATTTTTTTTCCTGTTGCTTTCCTGATCCTCAGCTCCCTCCTCCACCCATTTACTCACCAGAAGAAGAAGACAGTGCCCCACTTCCAGGATGCAAAACAGGACACAACTGGATAGCAGATATGGCCAGACCCAGGAATTATCCTCCCTATGGTCTTTGAGTGCATCAACTGCACCAGGCTGTCCATTACAATGCCCCCAGACTAACCAGTTTTATTCTAGGTACCTGATGCTGCCACTCTGAGAGTCGACCACTGAAGCTGCCTCTGAAGGTTTCTCCTGTACACATGTCAACCGAAGATATAGGTAAAAGGGGATTGCCACTGTTACTCTCAGGGGACTAGCCTCTGATAAGTCATGTAAAGTCAACTTCACAGAGCTGCACTGTCCTCATGCTGAGTATAAGTATCTGTTAAGTTTTTGTGGCTCTGTTCTCAAGATGGATAAAAGTCTTCCCTACCAAGAGGGAGGTTGCTCTGACAGTGGGCAAGACTCTTTTACAAGAAATTATTTCTAGATTTAACCTGCCCCTGCTAGCTGGATAACATAGTAGACCAGCCTTCACTTTATCCATAGCTCAAATGCTCAAAAAGGCCTTAAACTAATCCTGAAACTCTACTGTGGCCACTGGCTTCAGAGCTTTGGACAGGTCTAATGCATAAACTGGATTATTAAGCTCACTATTTCTAAATTGATTTTGAAAATTGGTGAAAATTGGCCCAACCTTTTATCCCTGGCCCTTCTTAATGTCAAGATGTAGCTCTTACAAGACAGAATTCAACCACTGTGAGACTTTGTTTGGAAGGTCACCCACCTTGTTTCCCTGTTTAAGACTCCATAATTAAGAATATAAGTAATCAATCTCTTTTAAAGTATCTCCAGTCTTTTAAACAGGTCCAGACTTCAATCCATTCTAGGGTTCAAGACATCCTTCCAGTTCTCTCCTCAGTATCCTGGGACCAAGTATGCATCAAGAAGTTTCAAGAAAAAAGTCCTGCCACCTTTCTAAAAAGGACCTTATACTGCAATCAAGGTTGATGAGATTTCCTCCTGGATCCTTCAGTCCCTTGTTCCAGTTCAAGACAGGAAATGAATCATATCACCAGAGCCAGATTTACTTATACTAAGACTCTCTTACAAATAGATCTCCTGTTTGTTTATATGATGCATTTTATGCCTAGACTGTCTACATATTCCTTTGCTCTCACTTCCTTCTACAGTGTAAGAATCCTAAAAAACTAACTGGACAAATGGACAAAGTAAGCCTGTGTTTAAAACTGATCTCCTTCACTGGCAATAGGCAAAAGAACACTTTATTTGTGGTGGTGCTCTTATATCCATCAAAGGAAGAACAGATGGCAGTCCTTTGTACATCATAGCATGATGTCTGGCTTGGTGACCAAAGATGTTTTATGTCTAAGACACATAAACATTAAATAAAATCAAATCCAGGCAGCACAGTGAGGGAGAAGAAAGACAGAGACCTCCACATGTCATGGGGTCTAAAAGGTTCCCACAGACTTGTCTTCTGCTCCATGGCAACAGGGACCATAGACACACAAAGCACTACCTACCACTATGCAGCATAGGACAGGAGGAGAAAGACAACAGATAGTTGATGATATCTATGCCACCTGCAGACCTGCCATTTGACAAACAGCACAGACTGGCATAAACACCCACTTGCCACAATGCTGTGTAGACAGAGGATATTAGCAGCCAAGGGGGTCAGCATTCAAAGAAAGCCACCTCCATGTACAAGTATGTGGTGTTAAGCTGGGAAAGAAAGAGAAGTAAAGCAGTTTGGACGTTATGAAGATAGATGGAACTGGAGATTTGAGGGTAGAGAGGAGTAGCCTATTGAGAGTGGTCAGGCCAACCACGTGGGGCCATTATGAGGTCCCAGTCTAAGTAGTCACTTAGGGTCATGTCTTGGTCCATTGCTACACAGCAGCAGAGGTCAAG
Organism: Mus pahari; assembly: GCF_900095145.1. Lineage (NCBI taxonomy): Eukaryota > Metazoa > Chordata > Mammalia > Rodentia > Muridae > Mus > Mus pahari. The sequence goes on along the minus strand of NC_034595.1, from coordinate 25,668,614 downwards.
ACTTATATCTTTATTTCATATTACCAGATCACCACTAGAAAACATGAGAGCATACCTGGTCAGGACAACCACCAAGGAATGGATGTCCAAGGGCTGTGAAGAACTGTCCCTGCCCCTTTCTGGCTGAGGCACTCTGGAGCGCTAGCTCCATTTTCTACTGATGGCAGTGCTCCACCCAGGCAGCACAGTGGCAACCCTGGTGGCTATGTATGTCTGAGCAGGCCCTGAGGTCATAAGTGAGTGAACTGCTCCTTACCAACTACAGCACTCAGAAGAGCAGGAACTGAACCTTGCCTGGGCATCACAGGAAGTCTGACCCCAGACTAACAGCACAGGCACAGAGGTGTTGCTCCCACCCATGGCCCCAGCCACCTCTCAGTAATCAGGAAAGCTGCCGGCAGGGTCATGATCTAGAGATCTATCCCTGCCTCTCACCAGCACAGTGCAGTTGCCACTGGTGGTGGAGGCAAAGGTGAGCTGGTCAGAAGATGTGATCAAGGAAGAACTAGCCCAACCACTCTTTGCTGTGAGGTGGCCTGAGTGAGAGGGGGATAGCCTCTGCTATCTTCCCACCTTGCCATCTGAGGCGGTCAGGAGAGGTGACCCTGGGGTCATAAGAGTGGGTGAACTGGTCCTAATCAACTGCAACACTTAGTACATCAGGCCCTAAACCTTGCCTGGCACCACAGTAAGGCTGGCCCTAGTTAAGCGTGCACAGATTATCCAGTTCCCAAGCTAAAAAGTGAAGAAGAGATAGCCCTGCCATTTGTCTGCCGTGATGTGGTATGTATGAGGGGGTGATGCCCTCTAATCCCCACCCCGATCACTTACAGTAATGGAAAGACTTGGTTCGGAGGGCATGAGAGTGGGAGAGCTAGCCCTGCTCCTCTTTGGCTGTAGCATTCAGGAGAACAGGTTCTGTACCTTGCCTGAGCAACACAGTGGAGGGGCCCTGATGGCACAGGTGAGACAGCCCAAGGGTGAGACAGTAGAAGAGCTGTACCAGCCCCTCAAAGACTGTATCATTTGGGAGAATGAGCTCCCTGCCTTGAATAGATTGTACATGGGATCTGTCTCTGGAATCATGGGTGTGGGTGAGTAGTCCTGAGGGTATGAGAGCCAGAAAACTGACCTGGCCTCTTTCCAATGGCAGCACTAGGTGGCCTTACTGAAGAAGTATAGAGAGCTTGCACTGGTGGTCCAGATAAGGGAGATCCAACAAGATGACCAGTTCGGAGACCACCTAGGCCCAGACTGGGGCTCTGAGTTGGACCATCCCAAAATCTACATCATCTTCAAATGGGTGGGACATGTGAAAGGGCCAGTCCTATTAACCCAAAGCTGCAGTAACTCCACGTCATAGGTATACAGCAGCATATCCAGGAGTAATCCCAATGAGAGCACAGTATTGATGGTGTCACAGAAGACAGATATTTCTAACCACATCAATGATTCATTGCGATGAACATTTGCAAGTGGAGATGTGTTGACAGAGGTATGTACTGTGGGACACACTCTGACATACTGCATCTTCTGCAATGAGACGTCTTGTGTAGTTTCTTTTGTTTCTGCGTGTGTGTATTATTTTGTTGCGAGGTTTCAAAGGCAAAGAGCAAATATGAGAGTATGAGGAAATGAGCTAGACTCGGGTGCATGTTGTGAAACTCACAAAGAATCAGTGAAAAGATACTACTGCTACAACTACTACTACTACTTTACTACTACTACTACTACTACTACTACTACTACTACCACTATTGGTAATAATAATAATAATAATGATAATAATATAAAAAACTTGATCTCATAAAACTCTTAAACCTTCCCATTATAATGGCTGGAATTTACCTTTTGATAGGCTTTAGGGAAAAGCATTCTAACACAGCATGAAAGTGTAAGAGGAACAGACATTTTTATATATCTCAGTGAGTGAAAGGTAATTAAAAAAAAAAAAACGACTCCAGTTTAAAGGTCAAAATGTAACCAACATAATAATAGACAGATATAGATAGATAGATGATAGATAGATAGATGATAGATAGATAGATAGATAGATAGATAGATAGATAGATAGATAGATAGATAGATAGAGATGTAGATGATAATCAAACATCCATCCTAAAAGCATATGTGTGTATATTGTCTATTGAAGGGGCCCAAATAATTCAACCTTCCTGCAGTATGATAGGGAACTTGTGGGCACTCCTCCCGCTCTAGACCTACTAATCCAATGTGACTCCATTTAAACTTAAATAATTCTTAACCTTCTATCCCCCTTCCCACAAGAGTTACATCTATCCATACATTTAAGATTTCCGTGATGTTAATTATGGTCCAAATATATTAACTAAAGTAATTTAAGTAATTTAGTAAAGGAAGTTATGTCTAAAATACCTAAAATGCCCAAAATAAACATTTCAAGGTTACTCTAACCCTTGCCTAACTTTAATATATCTTTATGGATTTTGCCTTTAATAGCATTTGCCTTTGAAAATCTCTGTATCCCTAAACTAAAACATCAAAAAACTTTACAGACGATCAACCCCACTTTTGTTCTGACCATCAATAACAACAAAACAAAACAAAACAAATAAACACAAAACTTAAAACCTTTAATTCACTTAATCAACATAGTTGTCAATAACTATCTCACATAACTCTCTTCAAATCCAAGGTACTTGTATGAGCCTTAGTTTCTGCAGGTAGTAGGTGAAAGCTGTGGACCACATGTCCATAAAGATGTTTGCCCTTAGTTATTTTGTAAATGAATCTATCCTAGGCTGCAGATCTGTGAGTTCATGGATGTAATAGCCCTGTCATGTCTGGAAAACACTGTTTTATAGAAGTCAATCACTACCTCTCGGCCTTAACAATCTTGTTTCCTGCTCTTCCCTGATGATATATAAATCGTGTGGGGATGGGGTGTGAAATAGATATTCCATTTAGGGCTTAGCACTACACAGTTATATTCTTGACATATTGATAGTTGATATCCTCTGTGTTCATCACCATTTACTGTAAAAAATAATTTCCCTGGAGAGGTTTGAAAAGTACACAAATCTGTAAGTATCAAAGTAATTACTTAAGAAGTAGTTTAATACTATTTCTATTTAACAGTATAGTGGGTTTTACTCTAATCTCTATGACTTCACTGTTAAAGATATCCACCAGGCCCGAGGCTGCCATGGCAGTTTCAGCATGATTTCTCCATGTTGTTTCTCTCAAGTAACTGGGTCTTATCATCAAGTTCTAAATGGTAGCCACGAGCAGTGTCAAGACCATGTAAACTATGTGGTAGTCTGTGAGATCTCACCAATTCAAAAAGATAAACTTTTGAAAATGTTTATCTAAGTATTCTTTGCTTCATGTCAATATAAACCTTTCTTCTTTAGCCTACTTCATTCCTAAAGGTAACAGAAATGGCTTACCTAAGTACATAACCAAAGTAAATGGAATTATAAACAACTTTAATAGTATCAAGGTCTTTTAAACTTGTCTATTTATCTAAATTTCACAATTCTCAGGATGTTTTAGATCTCTGAAATGTAGTTCTAGTCTCAATTAGATTTACTATCCACTGAGACACTTTCTCCAGAAAACAGCTTGATCCAGCCCACACTACAAGTATGTGTGATTCCTACCTTCTCTAAACTCTCTGTTCTGATGTTAATGGCCCTTATTTAGTTTTTAATCTCTTAATTCAATTTCAAGAATTTGAAGTCAGGAACTGTCCCTTGTCATTGCATATGGTCCATAATAAGAGACAAGTTGGATGAGAAGAAAAATTATTTGAAATAATACCAATGGAAAACAGGAAAAAGTTGGAAATCTGAATAAAAGTTTACTTGTGCTGAGCAACCAGATAGTGGGTTCAGAGTCCATCTTAGAGAACTTGACCTAAGGCTGAACACCAGTTAATAGGCCAGTACCTAGCACCAGCTTCATGGTTATCCCTCAACAAGACCTCCATCTAGCATCAGTTTTCAACAAGACCTGAGTCTACTACCAATTTCCAAATCACCCCACAAGACCTGCATCTAACATCACTTTCCAGGTTATTCCCCAACCAATCTATACCTCTGGGTTACAAGTCTACCCCTGAAACTTCACTTCCTAACAGCCCCAAATCAGGAGAAATGCAGAGGTTAAGTTTATGATTTAACATCTAGCACCAGTCAAATATGATACCCCCCCCCCCAGTTAGATGCTTGCCAGGTTAGAAACCCCCACCCTTTGCTTGTCATTCCCTATAAAACCACATCTCAGTGAGAGTCTGGAGTAAGCCCAAACTCAAGTTTGTAATAAGGAGACCCTAATGCGATTACATCAGAGTCATCTCCTGGTTGGTCTTTTGGACTCCCAAACGCTTCTTGTACTACAATGCAATGAGATTATCTTTGGAAAAACTCTGAAATATGCCTGAATTTTATTCTTTTCCATATCTCCTCAATAAAGATACTCAGCAACACCTAGTTTTCTGTCTGGTTAGGAAGCTCTATGTGTCTCTGTAGTCTAACTAGCCCCATAATCTGCTCAATCCTATTTCACCATTCAAATTGAGTTTTTTCCTTTGATCATTTCCTTTAGATTCCTTGTTTCTGAAAACAAAATTTTCAAGAAAGTATGGGAGTGTTAATACTTTACTTAACTGTACTATGGCTCTCATTGATAATAACGTACATAATCAACCTTACAAAGCTCTTTAGACAACAAATCAGCTGCTGTGGCGATACACAGGAGATTTAGGCAGACAAATGTGTCCATTTATCTAAAAACCAACAATTCAGCTATTGGATGGGACACAGGGCCCCCAATGGAGGAGCTAGAGAAAGTATCCAAGGAGCTGTAGGGGGCTGCAACCCTATAGGTGCAACAACAATATGAACTAACCAGTACCCCCTGAGCTCCTGTCTCTAGCTGCATATGTAGCAGAAGATGGCCTAATCGGCCATCATTGGGAAGAGAGGCCCCCTTGGTCTTGCAAACTTTATATGACCCAGCACAGGGGAAGGCCAGGGCCAAGTAGTAGGAGTGGGTGGGTAGGGGAGCAGGGGCAGGGATGGGGTATAGGGAACTTTCGGGATAGCATTTGAAATGTAAATATTGAAAATAATAATAATAATAATAAATAAAAAGAAAGTAGAGGAAGAAAAGAACAAATCAGAACAACAACAACAACAACAACAAAAATAAAAACCAACAATTCAACTACAACTTTGTGGCCATACAAACTGTTCTGTGCATAATACCTTGGCCCTTGAGTTCTTTACACTGTAAAAGTTTCATAGACACACTGTGAGTCTACATGCCACTGAACATCTGTTGAGTTTCTCAGTATTTTAAGAACCAGTACTCATACTTCTTTCACTCCAACCCAAGTTCCATTTAGTTCCTTTTGTGATAAATAACCTTAAAATGCTAAATATTTGGCTGATTTACATTTTCTAAAGGATAATTGATCAGAAGTTCACATTTGACTGTACATGCAAGGAAAAAAAGGACATGAAACGAACATAGCACAGTGTAACACATTGAGAGATATTTTGAATCTTTTTTTTTCCAAATAAAATTCTATTTATCTTGCTTTAGTTTTATCTACATGCTGTTTAAAAATTCTTAAGAAACTTTGATCTCAGCTTTGTGTGTGTGTGTGTGTGTGTGTGTGTGTGTGTGTATTAATGTCTTTAGTTATTGTTTTCATGGATAGTGATAGCTTCCTGTAACTTTTGCAATGATGCAGCAATGGAAATCTATAGTAAAGTGTCATCACTGACTTCGCCTTTACCAGGTTTTTGAAGGTGATGAATTCAGGAGCTAAATCTTGATTCTCCACTCAGGGATTTAAAACCTGTCAACACTAGAGCCACAGCTTCCCACCCAGCAGCTCTAAGAAGCTGCCTTTCCTTCTTTCATTCTCAGGTTTGCATCTACATTCCTATTGCAGTTACAAATGAAAGTGTTAAATTCTGAAATGTAGCTTGTCCCCAATATGCTCCGTTTGTCAATGCATTTCACATTAGGAATCCTATTAAAAATCAAGCCAATTGTGGGGGAGCATGACCTCAATTAAATTTCTCAAGACTCAAATCAGCCTTTAAGGGGTACTGAATATTTCTAACATCTGCCTCCTTCACAGCAAAGGTAATACACCTTTAAGCCACTTGTAAACCTGTTACAGGTGCAACACTGCAACTGCAGCAGCCTTCCATAGACACAGGCCCCCAGGTTGCACATTTCACATAGCTGTCACCATTAAACATTTAAATATTGTGGAGCACTAACTGCATTAATAGCAATGGTGAAAAAGTTCTGTTTGTGGCAAGGCTGAAGATAGCAGCTACTAACTTTTCATTTTCTAATCCATCTGCCTGTACTTGATCTGGAATTCTAACAAGCCCTCAGACACAGAGCTGTGGCATCCTCACACAAAAGGCTGTTTTAAATTATGTGTGGCAAGTCTTTTTAAGCACATTAGCAACTAGAACAAGCTGTCCTCACGTTAACTGGCTTGGCTTTGTTCTTGATGGTGGAAAATCTCACTTTAACTGCCCTCTAATTTGTTGTAAAATGCTACCGAACCAGCAGCTGTGTTGGTACAAGATAAAACACCCAGGAAAACATTATTTTCCACACAAATTATCAACAGTGCCAAAAGCCACAAAATCCTATTTTAATTTTTTTTTCCTCTCCCCCCCCTTTTTGTTTTCTCTCTTCTGTAAAACAGCCTGTAACAAATTCCATCTCAATGGGATCTTTTGAGGATTCCCCGATTCCATGTAAACATACAGAGTTGGTACTTCATTCTCTTTTTGATAACAGACAGACAGTTCAAGAGGAGCAAAGGGAAATGTCAACTTCATATGTAGTAAGTGTCAGTGAATGAGGCCTCCTGAGAAGCATAGCAGCCAAGTACTTCAGAGGCTTGTTCAAGAGCATTCGCATACAACCAGCATCCCTCCGTTCTAATCTTATTCTGACTACAGCTGTTTCTGTGCAGCAGCTAAACATTTGCTTGATTGCTGCTTCAGACAAGAATTTATTACTGCTGTCTGCAGACGACTGCTGAAATGATGGCTGTGCTCCACTCATTGTCATTCTCATTCTGAAGGCCTGCCATGGCTTCTTTTATTTTATTATTGTTTTTTTACATATTCTTACATTTGTTAAGGAATAACAGGAAGGACCTATAATTGTCTTAATTCTGCAAAATCCTTAAAAAAGTCAATTCTTATGTGTAGAGAAAGAAAAAGAATGCAATGTCCTCTAAGCCTTCTTACAGATAAATCCATCATCTTTTTTACTGTAAGAGATAGGAGTAGTCTGGGTTGCTGGCATCAAGTGCTCTCATTTAGTAAGACCCAGCCATGTTCTCATCATCCTTTTTGAAGCGTGTCCAACACCCAGTAGCAGTAATAAGCTCAAGTAACTTCAGTGATACTCAGAAAAGATGGCCTAGGTAGAACAGAAGTAAGAATAGCATGAAAGGGAAGTGAGGCTGGTGATATGACTTCCTAGAGGAATCCCACACAGCCTGCTATTGCATGGCTTCACCGTCCCATCATCTTGGCAATGGTTGGTCTGCTAATCCTGCAGAAAGTTTTCTTTCTCCACTAAGAGAATTCTAGAAAGAGGTGTGTGTGGTGGGTCCACAACTTTCTACTTCAGTTTATTCCTCAAGGTCATCAAAAGGACAGAAAACCTAAAATTTTCCATTTGAACCGGACACTGAAAATCCCAGGGCTCAAGGTGAAAGCCACCTTCTGGCTTTGACTTCCCTGACTGGACTCTCTCTTTTAATGGTACCTCGTTTTTTCTTTGCATTCTGAATATTCTTTTGATCAGTTATTTGACTTTCAGAAATGATTGGATGCAATGATTTGAAAAAAATTAAAGCGTGTATTCAAAGCTGCTTTTATTAAAAATTTCATTAAGGGATTTACAACCTTTTCCTTTGCTTTCTGCTCCATCGTCTCTATGAGAACAGTCCACCCTCAGGCATTCACTGAAAATTCATCTCACATCACCCGTTATTAACTAGATGACTCCAGATTTAGGAAATAAATAAGCCAAAAATTCCAAGCAAATGAAATGCACATTAAATACACATGGCCAACAAAATGTATGAAATATAAGATGAAAGGCACATCAGCTGAATGTAAAAAGTTTACAGAGAAAACTCATCTGTGCTTGATGCTAATGGTTGTAATTAGGGTCAATATTTCTATTTCCTACATTGACTACACAAGGTAGACATTAGAATTTTCAGATTAAAAATGACTTCCATTTTTTCTGCAGTTCTTCTGAATCACTTCTAATGCATATAGTAAATGACAAATGACAATGCTACATATTTTGTGTGATCTAAATTCGTACTCAAAATACAATGTATATTAGCTGTGTGTTATTTATATAATTTTTACTGTGTTGGTTATACATTAAAATAAATGAGGCACAATATAAAATATCTGGTGCTTGTGTAAATACTATGACGTTGCCTCCGCCATTACATCAGGTACACATCATACATCATCTTTTGTACAGGAAAAGATCAAACTCTCTGGTGCCAAATATGTGCCCTCTTCAGGTACTGGTGATAGTCTCAGACACAACTTGGACATCACTTATTGTTGTCACTGTATAACATGTAACTATGATACTTAGTATGATTGCTAAAAATCATTCATCTCATTAGAATGAAAACTATAATAAATACAAAATTTTCAGGCCCCAAACAAGACCTGTTGAATTTCAAAACCAAAACATATGAATGTTATAGAGCTTCTGGGTGAATATCCAGATTGAGACTCATTTCTTTTTAATTAATTAATTGGCTAATTAATTAATTAATTTTTATACTCCATATTTTATTACCCCTCCCTCTGCCCACCCTCTGGCTGTTCCATATCCCGTATCTCCTGCCCACTCCCAAACTGATCTACTTGAAGTCCCAGCTATACTGCTCTTGGGAATATAACCAAAAGATGCCCCACCATGAAACAGGGGCACGTATTCCACTATGTTCACAGCAGCCTTATTTGTGACAGCCAGAAGCTAGAAACAACCTAGATGTCCCACAACAGAAGAATGAATACAAAAAATGTGATTCATTTACACAATGGATCATCCTGAATTGCGCAGGCAAATGGATTGAACTAGAAAATATCATCCTGAGTGAGGTAACTCAGACCCAAAAGGACATGCATGGTATGTACTCATTAATAAGTAGATATTAGCCCCCCCCCCCAAAAAAAAAGTACAGAGAGTCATTTCTAAACAAGCATGTTAATACACCCCATGGTTGAGCCCAGAACAAACCTGGCAAATTTCCACAACACGGGCAAATCAGCTAACCTCTGTTTTTTCACAGATCTCTGCCTTGTGGATGCATATTTATTTGGGTGAGTCTTACAAGAGCTGGATTCAATATTCCAAAACTAGTTTCTTCTTCACTTTTCTATTTCTCCATCAAAAAAAAGTCCTCACTGTTTTTTGTTGTTGCTGCTGTTTTGTTTTATTTTATTCTTTTTAATTCAGGGATGAATTACCTGGCATGACTGCCACTTCCAAAGCCTACTGGTGAAATTATAGTTCCCTCAGGAAATTGATGGGGAAGAAGAAGTTGTATTTGGAATTTCTTAGAATCTTGATAAGGAGATAACAAATAATGAGTTGGTTGGCCTACATGAAAGACATTAGGAATCATGACATATCTGGATTTGCTAACTTTAACAGAACTATTTTTATGATTTGAATCTGAATTACCATCCCCCACCCAGGCTCAGAATTACCTGGTTCCCATCTGGTAACATTCGGAATGTGGGAATCATTTGGAACTGCTGCCTAAAGAGCAAAAGTAAAGTGCTGGATGCAGATCCTGATGGTGCTTCCTGATCTACCAATATGTGAAAAGCTGCTGTGCTATATTCCCTCAATTAGGTGACAGGTGGAGCCACCTGGATCACTGTGTCTTCTCTGTTATTATGGGCATAGTGGCACCCTTGAAAGTGTGAACCCTTCTTGAGTTCTCTAGACTGTATCTTGGGTATTCTGTACATTTTTTGGCAAATACCCACTTATTAGTGAGTACATACCATGCACATCTTTTTGGGTCTGAGTGACCCCAGTTAGGATGATATTTTCTAGTTCCATTTATTTGCCTGCACAACTCAGGATGTCCTCATTCTTAATAGCTGAGTAGTGTTCCATTGTGTAAATGAACCACATTTTCTGNATCCATTCTTCTGTTGTGGGACATCTAGGTTGTTTCCAGCTTTTGGCTATCACAAATAAGGCTGCTATGAATAGAGTGGAACACTTGTACCTGTGGCATGGTAGGGCATCTTTTGGGTATATTCCCAAGAGTGCCTCAGTCCACTTGGGAAAGGGAAGAAAGCAATCATAAGTGGGGAGGGAGGGAGGGAACTGGGAGGGAAAGTGGATGGAGTGGGGGGGACAGAGAGGAGGGAAACTTGATCTGGTATCGGGTAAGGGAAAAGAACTGAAACCCTGAGGGCCAGCAGAAAGAATGGAAACAGGCAAGCTCAGGAAATAGGAGGTTAGGGGAACCCTTCAGAATGCATCAGAGACCTGGGAGAATTACAGAGATGGAAATGGAGAAGAGCCTGAGAAAAAGAAGGTCCAGCAACAGGCCCAAAGTAGGATCCAGCTCAAGGGAAAGTCCCAAGGCCTGATACTATTACTAAGGCTATTGAGGCTCACAAAAAGGGATCTATCATGACTGCCCTCCGAAACCCCCAACAAACAGCTGGGTCAGAGGCAGATATTTGCACCCAATCAATGGACAGAAGGAGGTGACCCCTGTTGTTGAATTAGGGAAAGACTGAGAGAAGCTGAGGAGAAGGGTGATCCTGTAGGAGGACCCTTAATTAATCTTGGACCCCTGAGATCTCGCAAACACTGGACCACCAAACAGGCAGCATATACCATCTGATATAAGGCCCCCAACACATACAGTAGAGGACTTCTGGGTCTTTGTTTATTCAGAGATGAGGCACCTAACCCTCAAGAGAATGGAGGCCCCAGGAAGTTTAGAGGTCAGGTGGGGTGGGAGCTGGGAGCATCCATGTGGAGACAGGGGGTGGGGAGGATGTGTGGGAGTGGATGGAGGTAGCGGGGTTGGAATATGGAGTGTAAAAAATTAATTAATTAAAAAAAAGTGTGAACCCAAATAAAATTTTGCTCTCTTAAATAGCCTCTATCAGATATTGTGACACAAACTTTCTTAACTTTCTCAACAGAAAGAGGAGTCAGTCCCCAACAATAAAACAAGGATCAAAATTCTATCTTTCTTAAAAAATATTTTTGCAAATTCATAATTGATTCTAAAAAAAATCCCAATAAACAAACAGAAACTAAAACAAAACCAGTAAAGTATCTATCCTAGTTCCTGCTGAGAAGGAATATTTAATGGCTAGAAAATATATTGGCATAGTGAAAAATTGTGTCTTTTAAAGTTGAAGCGACAATGAACTCCATTTCAAGACATAATGTGACTTCAGAAATTAAACTTACTCTTATAACATGTTTTTTTGTCTGTCAAGAGGTGAGGGTAGCTATTTATGCCACACTGTCCACTGTGGATGTCATCTGGAGGCTTAAACAACCATAACTAACCCCATGTCAGTTATGTGACATGAAAATGATACTTTTTTCCTCTTCTCTACCATTGAGTACAGGACTGGAGGGAAGCAAGAATGGATAAATACCACAACTGGCTTGCACTTATGATCCAGATCCATTTTATTAGTTGTGTTGCCTTCCTAAGTTACTACTTAAGAAGTTGTAATAAGTTGTAAAAGAGCTGTGGAACTTTTTATGTTAAAATGAGCATCAGCTTTTGTATTTGTTAAAGTTTAACTACTCTTGCCATTTAAAGTTTCTATAAGATTTAAACTTAGTAATGAACATGGGCAAAGTAATCATAGAGTGATTGCCTTCACGTAGACTCTCCAGTTTAGAAGGATTTGTCAGTTCAATCTACTGATTACTATCACTATTGCAATTCATGGTGGCTATTCCTTGATAACCTAATGTATTAAATTCTACAGGTGATGAGTCATGCAATTAACACATTATCCTTGTAATGCTGCACCAAGGAAGTGAAGTCAGGAAGAGCCCAATCTCAAGATTTACCAGTTATTCTTTCAAGGTGATAACTTCTTTAAAAATAATTCTGTTAGCCTTCATGACACATAGAGAAATTTAAGGTCAGAGAATTTGCTTCCCACTGTACACAAAAGGCTTGACATAGCAGAGAAAATGGATCCTCTGGCTTTTAGAAGTAGATTTTATAGCAAGGAATGAATGCAGTCCATGAGAAGCATTGCAAGCTTCAGCTCCCCACACCTCCAACTACACACACATAGAAGGATTACAGTTTTTAACAAATGTGTTTTAAGTACCTATCATATGGTGAGCACTGATTTAGACACTAACTAAAACAAAGCGTTTAGTCAAACCTCAAATTCTCATCCCTGCCAATCATCTTTCTTCACACCCGGGACACCTAGGACTCTATCATTTACTTCTGTTAAATATTCATTGGCTTGAAGCAGTTCCTGGGTAACCTTCATTAACTTGCTTTCAGTCATTCTATCAGTAGCCTGATAACCTGACCAGTGTGTTCCATCTGAGAATTCAGTTGTTTTCTTGTCTTTGTGGTATAGCACTTGTAATTCTACAAGAGCAAGTTTGACTCCAAACTCTGTACTAAGGAATTATGCTTTCCCAAGACTCAGAAGCAGCATCTCTAGTATTCTAGGTTTGTTTTGGGGGTGTTTGCTTGTTTGCTTGTTTGCTTGTTTTTGTTTCTTCAGCATGACAGTTAGCTTAGTGGTTGTACTCCTATTCAGTAAGTATAGGCACTGCACATTAATATATTCAGTTTCATCTTGGTTCCCAGACTCCAAGTCTCCAGTTGCTATGGAAAGGTGAACATGATTCAAGAATTAAAATTTAAAATGAGGAGAGTTCCAGATAAAATTTAAGCCAAGGCTCTAAAATACCATTGTTTTCGTGAACTATGTCAATAATGTAAGAACATAATGTTAATTTTTTCAATGATTTTTTTGAGATTATAATATAATTATATAATATCCTCCTTTCTTAGCTCCCAACCCCACATGTGCCCCTCCCTCCTTTTCTCTTTCAAATGCATGGCCCCTTTTTCTTCATTTTAAAGCACAGTGGGGAGAAATCAAAGCTGTGAAGAAAGCATGAGAATTCTACTTAAAAGGAGAAAACTGGGGAAGGAGCCAAGACATAACTGTTTTAAGAACAGGATGGAGGCATCTCATACTTGATAGCATCTTAACCTAGCAGAGTGCTTGCACTTAGTGGGTCATTGAGTCCATGAATGGATTAAACAGCAATAAATTAAGTCAATAAGCAAACCAAACTGTAAGAGCTGAAATATCTTTCAAGTGCATGAGCAAACAGGCCTCACCCACTCTTCACAACGGGTGAGACAGCAAGCCACACCTATTTTCACTTAGTTGTTTTCCAATCATGGGAGACTTTGAAGCTTACACAACTTTTCATAATTATTTTTCTCACGAATTTCATTTAGGCCTTTATTAGAGAAGTTGCATTGGTTATCATGAGATGGATGAGAGGTATAAATATTGTGCCTTCCTTAAAGACAGTCAGAGTATGACACAGTCTATTTTATCTTTTCATTACCAGAGGCAGTGAGATTGCTCTGTTTGTGATTATAAAAGCATTATATATTATGACAGCCTAATCCTGGAGCCTATGTAAAAATCCAGTTATGATGACATACGTGTGTAACTCTAGTACAACAGTGATGTGAGAGAATTTTCCAGAAGTTCAAAGGATACCTAGCCAAGAGTATGCAGGGAAGGGTCAGAAATAATGATTTAGGCTTCTGGGAGAAGAGCAGCTCCGCTGGGAGATAGCTCTTATTTCAACCCTCTGTATTTCTCTCTTTCCAGGGTCAAGCCACTACTTGATTCTTTTAGCTTCTGGTGGGGGTCAATAGTTCTTCACCCTGTGAATGATGATACCCAGCCTCATTCTCTTCCACTGGTTAAATGTTTTCCTGCTTCTGTCTACTCAGGACATTCATGATGGAATTCATGGCTCATATAAACTATGTAGGAAAAAAAAAAGTCTTATTTGAAGAACCTCAACATCATCTGCAAAACTCTTTTTCAAGTAATTCAACATTTACCACTTTCAAAGACAGGGCAGGTAATTTGTGGACAAATTTTGTAAATAGGGTAAATGGGTTGCATTTTATGTCTTCCTACTACATGAGTCTTCTACATACTCTCATTTCCATGACCACCCTTAACCTCAAACTCAAAATGCTATTCCATAGAGAGTCAGAGCTTTATGCCATTTGAATGTCTAAAGCTAAATGTCACAATCCTCTTAAGGGAAAATTATATAATTCTAAGGAGATTCCTACTAATATTGTTTAATGATAACTTCTTGTCTGATACTAATATCTTCCTCCTCTGGTGCCTTTACGCACATGCTCAAATCAATAGCAGTCTATTCTTTCCATTGCTACAATAGTCCTCTATTTCTCTACCTTATTCCCTTTTCTACTCTGGCACTTAAAAAGGATGTTCAGGACATTTACAATCTAATGGGTCATTCCCAAACTTAGCATTCAGCACTTCCTGAAGCTAGCTGCAGTTTCTTAACTAATTTGATTTCCATGCCTATTTCCTCTTCCCCTACCCCTCCCCCCAAATTTACACAGGGTAACAGTGAATCATGACAGAGCTGCTAATTCCACATTTCCAAAATATACAGACAGGCTACTTATTGCTTTCCATTCCAACAAAGTCTTCTGAAAATTCAAACTGTGGTTATATTTGTCCAGGTGTCTTGAAACTCACCACAAGACATCTTTCCAAAAGCAGCCCACAAAAGACAGCATCCTGGTTCGATAAAATATGTGGGTTAAGTTTCTTCAAATGAAAGGCATAGCATACTCAGGTCACTTAGCGGAACTCCTAAGCCTTGCATTGTGGGGAAGTGTTCATTACCCAAGCCTGCCAAAGGATGCCACTCAAGCATAACCACAAATGTGTTTTCCCACTGGAGTACAAACAGGATCTCAGCTCTTGGAAGATTGATTTATACTTCCCTTAGCCACCACACTTAGGATACAAGAAGCCTCTTTTGCAAACACACAAGCACACACACACACACACACACACACACACACACAGCTTTTAGCAGCTTCATATGCTTTTCAGTTTTCAAGCTGTTCAATGAAAGAAAATAAAAATTATCAATGGTATTGAACAATTCTGTTACTCGTGGGAAATGTTTTATTTTGAACAATATAAAAACACAACAAACAAACAAACAAACAAAAAAACCCCAAAATCAACAGCAACAAAACCAAAGCCCAACAATAAAAAATCAAACAACCAAACAAACTTTCCTCTTATTAAAACAAGAAAATTAAGGCTACATGTTTCTCTAATTCTAAGGTTTTAAGGAAAGACTGAGCCATTTCATGCTGTACATATTGTTAAAGTTATTCAAAGTTCACAAGTAACCTTTCAAAGCAGGAGATTCCTTAATAAACCTGTGACCTATGGTTCATAATATATACCAATGAATGAAAAAAACCTGCTGCATCTTTTTATTGGGATTAAAATATAATTACATGATAAATCCCTTTCCTTCTTATAAACCATCTGTCCTTATTCCCCTACTAATCATGGCCTTTTATTTACTAATTGTTATTGCATGCATATATGTATGTATGTGTATATATTGCATACACGCATACACACACACACACACACACATATATATATATATATATATATATATATACACATAGACACACAAACACACACACACACACACACATATATATATATATATATATATATATATATATATATATATATATATATACACATTCATTACATATCATGTTACTTGTATGCGTGTTTTCAAGGCTGAATATTTGGCACTGAACAATGAATGAGTTGGTCTGCTTTTTCCTGGGGAAGACCACTTCCTATCTCCCAGCTTTCCTCACCTACCTATAGTTCTTTGTGTAGAGTTGAGGGCTTTTGAGGTTTTCCCCATCTAGTTTGGTATGGCCGTTGGTATCCCCCTTATTCAGCTCACATTTGGGCAGTCATGTTGGAAAATTTTTATATAGGCTTTCTGATGTTATTAAGTGACATCATCTCAGAGCAAATTCCCTGATTCTCTGGCTCTTAGAATCTTTCACCCACTCTTCTACAATGTCTGAAAATCTTAGGTGCAGAAATGTTCTATAGATCTATCCAATGGAACTGGGCACTACAATTATGCCTTTTGATTTCTTGTATTTTTCTATAGTGGTCTTTGTTGTTACGGACTATACTTTTCTCTGGGTTTAAAGATGCATATTTCGAGTATTTAGAGATGAATTATGGATTGTGTTATGTGTTAGTTTAGTGAAGTGGTGGTTGTAGGTTCTTTTTCAAGTTCCATGATTTCACTATATTCTGTAGTTGGCTTGGTGTCTTTCCAGTGCCAACCATGATTTCTGTTTTGTTGAGCATCTCTGAAGTCCAATTAGAGAGTTGTTGGCAGCAATGTTTGTATGCCACTATTGTACCCTTAGGGTTATCAAGCTATGCTGGTCATTGATGTGGTTAATAGACATCATAGCTGGATAGGCCTTTTGTTTATGCCTCCCCTTTGGAAGATTGCATAGTGCCTTCTGGTACCATGAAAGACAGTCTTCAGATTAGTTCCAGCTTTGGAGTCTCTGTGTTCTGTTTCTGAAGTGCATAAGGGTCTTACCTTCCACCTCTGGGAAAGTAACTAATGCTAACAGCAATAGGCTGAATATATGGGGAGTCTTTTGGACAGCCCTTGCCAATAACTCAAAAGAAAAGTAAAAGGGGACTTTGCCAGGTTAATGGGTTTCAGAAGCACCAGAGACAAGAATGGCAGGATACAAGTGACTGATCGAGGAAATGAGAAAGTGGGCTCTGAAGAGAGGGGAAGGAAGGTAAATACAGAAGAAGGTAGGAGGAGAGTAAAGGGGAATAAATAGGTAAAGTGATTTAATAGGTGGAAGGAGTAAGGGAATTCTTAGTGAAATGGAAGGAAGATAAATACAGAAGAATGTACATAAGTAAATTAACAATACAAATGTGTGTAAAAGCCACATGAGAAATCATCCTATTTAAAAGTTACCCAAAATGAAGCCCTGCAATACATATAATCCCACATATAAATTACACATATACAGTTTTAATGAAACTTTTTACATCTAGGCTGAATGTGCTCCCTCTGAGAGTCAACGACCAGTCAGTACCTGACATAAGAAGCCTGTATTTTTATAGTATCAGGATGGAGTTTTGATTTACACAAATATTACCCTGTTTTCTCTTTCTCTCCCCACCCCTTCTCTCATCTATGTTGGATACTGAACACAGCCAGCTAAAACTAAGGCCACTACTGGTCTGCACAAAGGCCCAGGAGCAAAAACCCAAAACTTCCTCCTTCAAAGCCAGGGATCAGCCATTTTCTGATGGTTTTACAGTGGCTTGTACAACAGGATCAGCAAATTAAGAATCTGAAAGGTCTGGAAAGACTTGCTATTCAATTTGAAGACCAACTGGAGGTGAAAATCCTATTTTATAAGAGTTTCTTAGAAAACATAACTTTTTGTATTTGCTCTCTTTGGTTCTTAAAAGATTAGAGCTCCAACTTACTAGCTAAGGATTTTAATTTTCACTTTCATCAAGACTAAAGTAAAAAGTTTGCCAGGCACTGGAGACATATGCTATTTGATTGAGAAGACGGAGAGGTTTAGAAAATCGCTCTCTGTTTTTACAGCACATATATCCCCTATATTGAAAAATGACAACATATGTGTCTATCTTCCTTGACCTTCTTTTCTCTGGAGTATTGCACCTGAGACCAGGGGAGCATGTGAAATTCAGAGATTGTTAACTGATGTACTTTGTATCTAAATCTCTCATTGTGCAATAATTTATTATTTATGCTCAGTCAGAACTGAATGCTCTTTGGAATTCAGCACATACCATAACTGGACTATCCCGTATGATCAGAACTTCCCTTAACTTAGTTTCTTTGACTTTAAAACTAAGTCATTTGTGATCCCCCTTAGATATTTCATCTACAGAAAGTCTTTCTTAACTGTAAGGAAGTTTCCCTTGTTTGAACTGGCATGGGAATCTCTATATCACTCTATGCCAAGTTTACTGTGTCATAATTATTTCTCCATCTAGGAGCATCACACCCCCAGTGTCTGACAATGGGAAAATAATTTTTAAAAATTTATTTCCCTTAAATTTCTTCTTTCCGGTTAGGAAGGAATTGTGGAGCCTTTTAAAAAGCTTCATTCTGTTTATATATAAGCAACCCCCCAAATTCCACCAGAGAACTTCTACAGCTGATAAACAACTTCAACAAAGTGGCTGGATATAAAAATTAACTCATAGAAATGAGTAGCCTTCCTTTATATAAATGATAAACAGGCTGAGAAAGAAATTAGGGAAACAACACCTTTCACAATAACCACAAATAGTATAAAGTATCTTGGTGTAACTCTTAACAAGGAAGTGAAAAATCTGTATGACAAGAACTTCAAGTCCCTGAAGAAAGAAATTGAAGAAGACCTCAGAAGATGGAAAGATCTCTCATGCTCATAGATTGGTAAGATTAACATAGTTAAACTGACAATCTTACCAAAAGAAATCTAGAGATTCAGTGAAATCCCCATAAAAATTCCAACACAATTCCTCACAGACATGGAAAGAGCAATTCCCAACTTCATATGGAAAAACAACAACAAAAAGTCCAGCATACCCAAAACAATTCTCAACCATAAAGGATCTTCCAGGAGAATCACCATCCCTGACCTCAAGCTGTTTTACAAAGCAATAGTGATAAAGACTACATGGTATTGGTACATGCACTGACAGGTTGATTAATGGAATAGAATCAAAGACCCAGAAATAAACCCACACACCTAAGGACACTTGATCTTTGACAAAGAAGCCAAAATCATACATGCATACATACATACAGTGGAAAAAGAAATGGCTTTTCACTACTCTTTTGAATTTAGAGTCTTAGGTTTTTTTTTTTAAGATTTACTTATTTATGTTATGTATACACTGTTGCTTTCTTCATGCATACCAGAAGAAGGCATAGGATCCCCTTACAGATGGTTGTAAGCTACCATGTGGTTGTTAGGAATTGAACTCAGGGCCTCTAGAAGAGCAGTCAGATTTCTTAACCACTGAGCCATCTCTCCAGCCCTTTTAAATTGTTCTCATTTGGGTCCATTATTGTGAAATTTATGATTTGGGGAAAGACTTATTTTCTAAGCTTTTCATACCGCTTATATTTTTATGTGAAACCGTAACACCTGGAGTTAGGATGCTGTTTATGTACTGATACAAGTTTTTATTTCTACTAAGGTAGAAGGAAGGCTTGATAGTAATTGGGTTTCAAAGAGATAGAGCTTTTGCCAAGGTCATATGATCAGAATCACAAGGTATAGCAGATGACCTAGTGACTTCAGTAAAGTCGTGAGAGCATATAGGTGAGGAGGTGATGCTAAGTAGAAGAAGGCGTAGTGGATCTCTCACCAGCTAGCAGAGGCTGGCGAGCTAAGTACTTAGAGCAAGCTCTGGGTGACATGTGCGGAGACTGCTAGAGAACCAGCTTCTGTAGGCATAAGGTTTTGCACTGTGCAATGTAAAGGGTATTTCTGTGTTACTCAAATGCTGATTTTTCTTTCCACAAATATTGTTTCGATGCAGACTCAGCAATGTAAGGCTTATATCAAGAATCTCCTGTCTCAAGTTTTTGTAAACAATTCCTACCATTTATTCTTGTCCTTGTCAATAAATGCTGATCACCCAATGGTGAGGCAGAAAAGAAAATTGTGCAAAAGCTGCCAGCCAGGAGGAAAAAGGGGAGGAGGAGTTTCAGGTCTTCCGTAAGGATGTAGAAATAAGACATCATGGGAAGAAACATCTAAAGCAGAGAAAGCTAGAACGATATTAATTCCAAGTACTATTTGGGATCATGGCTAGGAGGTATTCAGGTTAACATAGGGGTTAATATAAATCAATATTTCTTAGCTATTGAGGTGCGGCTTGAAATAAGTCATGTTTTCTCTGTCAGGTTATTGGGGACTAGTAAAAGTAAAGAAATAAAGATGAAAGATTATTTAATTTTTTACAATTTTATTAAAAATGATTTATTGAAGAGATTCCTCATGTGATGCCTGAGGCTACACAAGCAACCTCCAGGGTGAGTTCCCAAGGAAATGTGGGTGGGGCTTACGTGAAGGAGTCTGGTTTCCTTGTCTGGTTTTATAGGTCAATGGGTCAGCACTTGGACAAACTTCTCTTGAGTAATGTGGATGAAGTCTAAGCAAAAAAGCCATAGTCTTTCTCCAGATGCCAAATTCTTATGGGTCACACACCTGGAGGAAATTCCCAAGGCAGAAAGAACAGGCTACATGTGA
Organism: Mus pahari; assembly: GCF_900095145.1. Lineage (NCBI taxonomy): Eukaryota > Metazoa > Chordata > Mammalia > Rodentia > Muridae > Mus > Mus pahari. Next base: position 25,648,084 of record NC_034595.1, on the reverse strand, counting down.
GTATCTTAGCATTAAAATTAAAAATCACCCTTTATGACACATTTTCATCAACAACCCAGGAAATATTTGTGCACCATGCATATTCACTTTAGTCCAAGGTTTCTTTTTCTTTTTCAGATGAAAGACAAACTTGAAAATGTCAATGTAAATATTTGCTACTTTAATTTTTCCTGAGCTACATTTCTGTTCCATTCAGAAACTGCAGACCAAATCCAGAAAATCTTTGAAGAATCAGTGACTGCTAACTACATGTATCCTAAACACTTCCTGAGGCTGAATCACTGAAATCCCCCATCCTTGTAATCACAGTGCACTCACTATTATCTTGTAGAGTAATGTTCTCTGTAGTGATAGAAATAGACCATTTCTGTAAGTCCAACAGGGAGTCAAGTAGTCTATTTAAATCATGGCCAGTGAGAATAAATAATGTATGTTAAATTTTAATTTCACAAAATTTTAATATATTCACTTTAAATTAATTTAATTTAAATTAATTTATACTCAAGTTCAAATACAAATAGATGGTCACTGAATACTATATTGGATGATATAGCTCTGGACTATGTCCATTTCTTAATCATCTGACTTAATTAGAGTATTCCCCAAATGGGAAAATAGCCCAATAAAGGCCTAATTGATTATAAAATCTGGGTTATTTGATTTTACACATAGCCCAATGTTGCCAATGAGACCAATCACAAGAATGTAGTTCCTACGAGGTTCAGAGGAGTGTGCAAAGATAACTCAAAAGATAAATGTTACACTAACCTAACAAAAAATGACTAATGTAAAAGAATATAACTGAAGAGAAAAAGAAAAAGAGAGATTATTTATGTTCTTTGCAAATAGTACAGAAGCTAATCTTTGTTGGCCAAAACCCAGGGATATTTAAGAAGGTGGTCCATCTCTAGTGTTCTACTATACAGCAAGAATGAGATGGCTGTGGCAAGCAATGACTTATTGTGTATATTGATTAATTACCTTGATTTGATCATTACACATTACATGAATGTATCAAACACGACACAACTGTAATAAGGTACTTATTGTATCTGAAAGTTCCTTGACTTGTAAAAAACCAAATGTTATGTTTGTGATGTGTAATTCATAATTCTTTTGTTATATGTACTTACACAAAACCAGTAAGTATTTATTTTCCTGGGAGTGAAGAGATGCCACAGCATTTAAGATCACTGGCTACTGTTGTAGAGACCTTGAGTTCAATTAAAAGCACCTACATGGAACCTCACAACTGTCTATAACTCCAGTTCTGAAGGATCCAAATGTCTTCAGGCCTCCATGAGCACCAGACTGTGCATGTCAGATACAGATAGAAATGCAGGCAAAGCAGCTATACACATGAAAAATAAAATAAAATAAAATAAAATAAAATAAAATAAAATAAAATAAAATAAAATAAAAATATTTCATTTTCCTAGCATTGGATTTCTTCTTCCTTTTTCTGTATGAATTAAGGCTAATGGATATCTAATGAGTTGCTCTAACCAACTACCGTGGAGTTCCCCTCAACTGTTAACGTGCATTAAATTGACACTGAATCTTTACAACTCTAAAAAAAGCTTGTTAGATTGTTATCTGGTTTATTCTTTGTTTTCCTGGAATACAGACACAAGACCAAATATATCCTTTAGTATGAAGTACAGGAATTCACCTAGTATTGCTTTAGGTATTAGAAATACACGATGAGATAATATGAAAATTATGCATCTACCTAAAAGAACTAAAAAGAAAACATTCCACACAAATTATCAAGGGCCTAAAGGCCTTTTATGTAGTCAGTAATACCTTAATTTACATTGATATGTTTTAAAACTTATCTGGGCTGGTGAACTGGGTTTGATTGCATGATAATATTGAGCTTTTTTTATGATTTTAAAATGTAAAGATCTCTTTTTTTCTTTTTTATTCTATTTTTTATTGGATATTCTGTTTATGTTTCAAATGTTATCCCCTTTCCTGGTTTTCCCTCTGGAAACCCCCTATATAATCCTTCCTCTCCTCGCTTCTATGAGAGTGCTCACCCACCCACCCACTCCCACCTCCCTGATCTCAAATTCTCCTACACCAGGACATCAAACCTTCACAGAACCAAGGGGCTCTCCTCCCATTGATGCCCTACAAGGCCATACTTTACTACATATGCGGCTGGAGCCATGGGTCCCTCCATGTGTACTCTTTAGTTGGTAGTTTTGTCCCTGGAAGCTTTGGGGGTCTGTTTGGTAGATATTGTTGATCTTCCTATGGGGTTGCAAACCTCTTCAGACCCTTCAATCCTTCCACTAACTCCTCTACTGGAGTCCCTGTGCTCAGTTCAATGGTTGGCTGCTAGCATTAGCATCTGTATTGGTCAGGCTCCAGCAAAGCCTCTCAGGCGACAGCTATACGTGGCTCCTGTCCTCAAGTTCTCCTTGGCATCAGCCATAGTATCTAGGTTTGGTGTCTACATATGGGATGGTTCCATACATTGGGCAGACTCTGGATGGCCTTTCCTTCAGTCTCTACTCCACACTTTGCCCTTGCATTTCTTTTTGACAGGAACAATTCCAGATTAATATAGTTTTAGATAGGTGGGTGGCCCCAGCCCTTAATCAGGGCCATATCTATCCACTGGATATGGTCTCTACAGATTCTGTCTCCCCTTTGTTGAATATTTCCACTAATGTCATCCCTGTTGGGTCCTGGGAACCTATTGAATGCCGGCATCTGGGACTTTCTAGTGGCTACCCCCAGTTCCCCATCCCCTACTGCTACACACCTTCCTTCAATGTCCTGACCCTCTGTACTTCACACACACACACACATACACACACACACACACATACACACACACACACACACAGAGAGAGAGAGAGAGAGAGAGAGAGAGAGAGAGAGAGAGAGAGAGAGAGAGAGAGAGAATCTCCTCCCACATTTGATACTGCTTCTCTTTTTCCCTTCTCCTCCCTCTCCATCCCAGGTTCCTTCCTCGCTCTAACTCTTATGATTATTTTGTTCTCCCTTCTAAGAAGGACTGAAGATCAATACTTTGATCTTCTTTATTCTTTGTTTTCATATGGTTTGTGAGTTGGATCGTGGGTATTCTGAGTTTATATTGGATAATATCTGCTTATGAGTGAGTACATACCATGTGTGTTCTTTTTTGACTGGGATACCTCACTCGGGATGATATTTGGTTCCATCCATTTGCCTGTGAATTTCATGGAGTCATTGCTTTTAAAAGGTGAGTAGTATTCCATTGTGTAAATGTCCCACATTTTCTGAATCCATTCCTCTCTTGAAGGTAAATCTGGGTTGTTTCCAGCATCTGGCCTTTATAAATAAGGCTGCTATGAATGTATTGGAGTATGTGACCTTGTTATATATTGGAGCATCTTTTTGGAATATGCCCAGGAGTCTTGAAAATATAAAAGTGCAAGTTAAAAAGGAAGAAAAAATTCCCTTTGAAAAGGCAACTTGTGTGTGACTAACAAACAGTGATGTGGGAAAAGAGATGGAAGTACAGAAACCAATTCAAAGATTAATTGATAAAATGCACTAATTTTCTCTTATTTCAAAGCTCATGCATCCATGCCAAGCTCAAACATTTCCATTTAGCTAATTATAAATTTTCAACTGGACTCTTCAATTCCATTAACAGAGAGAAATTGAAAATCAATGTCAATAAGTAATACAAATGGGTCTAAAAGTAAATTTAACCATTTACTTCTTTTCTCTTTTTCTTATCCTATGATCTGTTGACATCATCACCCCTTCCCCACAAACACACACACACACACACA
>NC_034595.1:25635646-25643939 GCF_900095145.1 Mus pahari | reverse complement strand
ACACACACACACACACACACACACACACACACACACACACACACATACTTAGAAATAAAACTAAAGTGAAATAAAATCAGCTACCTTGGCTACCCAGGAATTTCTTTCTTTCTTGAGATTCTTTTGGAACAGTCACTGGGATCAATCAGCCTGATAAACCTAAATTCTATCTGAGCTCCTGCATTTAATAAACTTCTTAGGTAAATTTTTTTTCTAGAAAATGGATCAGAAGATACTACTTCCAAGTCTCCTGGGAAAGTTTAGTTGGGTGAGATAGAAATTTCTAGTAAACCTACAAAAAAGTGAACACTCCATAAAAGTACTCCCAGTAATGAAGTTGTCTCCTGCGAAGTTAGCTCATGCAAAATGATGCAAAGGAGGAAATTCTTCTCTTATTTAAACACCTCCCAAATCCCCTATATGCAATGTATAAGCATTTCAATTTGACACACAGGAAAACAGGGAATGGATACAGAAACCTTCAAAAATATTTCTCTTTGCTTTATCACCAATGGATTTAGGGATAGTTCTTCAAATCCTGTGGCTATGATTCACAATGAGCCAGAAAATACCTTTTCAGTGTTGGGCACAAAAGAGTAAAAGATCTTAATTATGTGATATTGTCTTAAAAACTATCATAGAAATTGTATATATAGACTCAGCACAGGCATTGGTTCTTCAGTATAGATTTCTATACTAAGACAAAGCCTGAAATAAGAAACTAGAACTTCCAAAATGAAAATATTGTATTCTATACAGTTCTCCACCTGTGTGTACTGTGAGGTGACCATAGGCTAAACATTTAGAGTCGAACTCTCTTCATCTACAAAGATTACATCTATTCTGTTTCTTATGTCCCTACCTTTTTATTAATTATTTTATTTATTTATATTTCAAATGTTGTCCCCTTCTTCCAGATCATCCACCGACCCATCTACCTTACCTCTCTAGCATTCCCCTTCTCGGGGCCATCAAGCCTTTAGAGGACCAAGCACAACTCCAACCTTCTGATGCCAGACAAGGCAGTCCTCTACTACATGTATGCCAGGGGCCTTGGACCAGCCCGTGTGTGCTCTTTGGTTGGCGGCATACTCTACTATATAAATTATATACTCTATTATATATTAATAATTATAATATTATTATTATCTATTATATATTAATAATTATAATATTATAATAATAATTAATAATTATATATATTATTATGGAGCCATCTATTAGATAAAACTTAAAGTGGAAGCTCAGTATCCTGGCTGTCATTTTGAACAAAATAATAGATCGAGCTGGCCTGTGCTTCCTCTATAAACAGCCTGGCAGATAGATCTCCCATCCATCATTTTTCATTCATTTTTATTTATGGACTATCTTCTTAAAGTATGCTTCATTCATGCATTTTAGCACATTCTAGTTCAGAAACACCACTATAGGAATAGTCTACCAAACACACACACAGACACACAACACACGGGGAGAGAGAGAGACAGAGAGAGACACAGAGACAGAGACAGACAGGAACACACAACACACAGGGAGAGACAGAGACAGATAGACAGAGACAGAGAGACAGACAGAGTGACACAGAGAGAGACAGAGACAGATAGAGACAGAGAGACAGAGAGAGAGTGACAGAGAGACAGAGACAGAGAGACAGTGAGAGAGAAATAGAGAGGAGACCCCTACAAGAATCACTGTTCCTATCTCTACTCAGTAGCCTCATTTTGAAATGATGTATCTGCCAATTAATTAAGAAATATCACATATAGAAAAATAGGGAGAAGAAAGAGAAGGCAGTTTTAGGTACCAATCAAACAGAAGTGTTATGTGTCATGTAAGAGAATAGTTTAACTACACCAGGACTTTTATGCAGAAAAACACTAATTTTGCCTAAAATCCTAGACAGATCATAGCACAAAAAGAGGAGGTAATCATCAGGATTCGTGTGGCTTCTGGTGCTGTTCCCACTAGGTTTCTTACTCTACTGCTCCTCAGAGCCCTCATAACGACAGATGAAAGTCACAGTTTGAAATCTACACTTTCATAGTCCTTATCTATGTGTATCTGTAAACTTTCAATTAAAAGTTACCTGTTTTAAAAATTGCTAAGATAAGTTAGTTCGGGCATCTTAATCTATGACTCCTAGAATAGAGTTGGCTTATTTTTCCACTGGACTATCCATCAAGAAGATCAAAGTCTAGTTAAACCTAAAAGGGCCTCAGCAAAAACATAAGATGGAGAAATTGCTGCACTATCTTGCCCTACATGTTGAATGCAACATTTAAGCACAAGTTTTCAAACCTGGTTCATAGTGGAATCAGGTGGGTATAATGAAAAGTACAACTCCCTATGGAAAAGACACACGTTAGTATTGGAGCTGTTTTAAGATGGCATGAGTGAGGGGTAGGGGATTATTCCTTGTGACTGTAGGGGATTATACCATGCGAGTCTCTAATCTGTGCAAAATTTCAAACAGTTTGTTCAAGAAAGATACAGGATTTTTATCATGCTAACGACTGGAGAAGCTAAGGAACTCACTGCCTTATCCTAAATTTTCACTTTACCCTTAAGATTACCCTGAGTCAATTACTGTGAGTCAATCTGAGCAGGAGATGGTATGCATGACAAGCAGAATTATCTGGGTTTTGACTCCATAATAATTTTTCTGCTGTCCGGTTACTCTCACATACACTGCTTCTATTAGTGCACAGTACAGCCTATGTTCTGTGTTGTATGAGAAGGACAAAGGACAGACAATCCTGTTGAGCTATTTTCAACAAATGTCAAGATATAAATCATAGAAGACCTCCAGTCACTTAGCTCATGAAGACTCATGGTAGATGGGGACATTAGAACTTAGTATCCCTTGGGCAGCAAAACCCCCGATAACAAAAACTATTCTCAACAATAAAAGAACTTCTGGGGGGATCACCATCCCTGAACTCAAGCTATATTATAGAGGAATAGTGATGAAAACTGTATGCTATTGGTACAGAGACAGGCACATAGATCAATGGAATGGATTTGAAGACCCAGAAATGAACCCACACATCTATGGTCACTTGTTCTTTGACAAAGAAGCTAAAACCATGCAGTGGAAAAAAGACAGCATTTTCAACAAATGGTGATGGCTCAAATGGGAGTCAGCATGTAGAAGAATGCAAATCAATCCATTCTTATCTCCTTGTAAAGCTCAAGTCCAAGTGGATTAAGAACCTCCACATAAAACCAGAAACACTAAAATTAATAGAAGAGAAAGTGGGGAAGAGCCTCAAACACATGGGCACAGGGGAAATTTTCCTGAGCAGAATACCAAGCTTATGCTTTAAGATCGAGAATTGACAAATGAGACTTCATAAAATTGCAAAGTTTCTGTAAGTCAAAGTACAATGTCAATAGGACAAAATGGTATCCAATAGATTGGGGAAAGGTCATTAACAATCCTACATGGGCTAATATCCAATATATACAAAGAACTTAAGAAGTTAGACTCCAGAGAAACAAATAACCCTATTAAAAAATGGGATACAGACCTAAACTCTCAACTGAGGAATACAGAATGGCTGAGAAGCATCTAAAGAAATGTTCAACATCCTTAGTCATCAGGGAAATGCAAATCAAAATGACCCTGAGATTATACCTTATACCAGTCAGAATGGCTAAGACCAAATACTCAGGTGACAGCAGGTGCTGTCAAGGATGTGGAGAAAGAGGAACACTCCTCCATTGCTGGTGGGATTGAAAGCTGGTACAACCACTCTGGAAATCAGTCTGTTGGTTCCTCAGAAAATTAGAACTGAGGACTCAGCTATACCACTCCTGGGCATATACCCAAAAGATGGTCCAACATGTAACAAGGACACATGCTCCACTATGTTCATGGTAGCCTTATTAATAAATGCCAGAAGCTGGAAAGAACCCATATGCTCTTAAACAGAGAAATGGGTACAGAAAATGTGGTACATTTACATAATGGAGTACAACTCAGCTATTAAAAACAATGACTTCATGAAATTCTTAGGCAAATGGATGGAAGTAGAGAATACCACCCTGAGTGAGGTAACCCAATCAGAAAAGAACACACATGGCATGCACTCACTAATAAGTGGATATTAGCCCCAAAGCTCTGAACACCCTTCAATTCACAGACCACATGTAGCTCAGAAACAAAGAGGACCAGACTGTGGGTGCTTCAGTCCTTCTTAGATGGAGTAACAAATTATTCATGGGAGCAAATCCGAAGACAAAGTGTGGAGCAGAGTCTGAAGGAAAGGCCATCCAGAGACTGCCCCAACTGGGGATCCATCCCATATACAGTTACCAAACTCAGACACTATTGTGGATGCCAACAAGTGCTTGCTGACAAAAACCTGATATAGCTGTCTCCTGAGAGGCTCTGCCAGTGCCTGACAAATACAGAAGTGGATGCTCACAGTCATCCACTGGACTGAGCATGGAGTCCTCAATGGAGGAGCTAAAGAAAGGACCCAAGGAGCTCAAGGGATTTGTAGCCCCATAGGAAGAACAACAATATTAACCAACCATTACCCCGAGAGTTCCCAGGGAATAAACTACCAACAAAACAATACACATGGAGGGACCCATGCCTTTAGAAGCTTATGTAGCAGAGGATGGCCTTGTCACTGAGAGAAGAAGCCCTTTGTCCTGTGAAGGTTGTATGCCCTAGTGTAGGGGAATGCCAGGGTCAGGAAGCAGGAGTAGGTGGGTTGGTAAGCAGGGGGAGGAGGGAGGGGATAGGGGGTTTTTGGAGGGGAAACTAGGAAAGGGGATAACATTTGAAATGTAAATAAATAAAATGTCTAATTTTTTAAAAAAAGTTCTGATCTTATAGCTACCAAGCATCATTAAAGTTATACAAAATGTCATGTGAAAAACATTTTTATAGCTTAGCTAAACAATGATTTTATAACTCAAAGAATAAGAGTTAACATTTTTATGTTTTTGATGAAGTGAAATATTTTTTAAATGAATCTTATGTTTTATTAAATGCTACAGCTTTATTTAAAAGCACTTAAGGATCACCAAGAACAAGTTTTGGCATAGTAATCATTTCAACTATAGTCATACAGCCAACAAGTAAATTATATGACTTAAATTTTTTTTAAAAATAGTAATAACAGAAATTTTAAAAGGTTTAAAAATGTTAATGATCTCTAACCTATGTGGGTATTTTTAACATTTCAGTACTTTCTCAGTAGACTTATACCTCTCTACTCTTACTCTTGGTAATACCCTAGCATACCTCATATGATTCTTATTCAATAATCTTTTAATATTTACTGAAATGAATGACATAACTCTTTCTACTTAGCCAGCATAACATTTGCCTTGCAGGCTTAAATAACAATTGTGGTCAGTAATGTTCCATTCTGGAATTATATAGTGCATGTTCCAAGTACATTAAGCATATGCACTGTGGGTTTGATTTTTGAATATGATACCTAAACTCCATTACAATAGCTACACTTGAATGCTACAAATACTTCAACAGAAAAAAACACAAATGATAAATTGTCCAGTCAATGCAATGACTACATATGTATAAATATCAATGAAGCAACATGAGAAATATGAACAAACAAGACAACATGGTCAACCACCAAAACACTAATTACTTCCAATGAGAAAAAATTAAACAAAATCCCAAATTAATAACTTAACAGAATGACTATAACTATATTTTTATGAAATCAGAGAGGATACAAATAAAATCCTATATGGTTTGTAAGAGAATGCAAGTGAACAGAAGAATGAATAAAATGTGGATTATATGAAACAAGAATTTAATGAAGAGAATTAATACTAGAAAAAAATATAAATTAAATATAAACGTAAAGTAAGTCAAATGAAAAATTTAATAAAATGTTTCATCAATAAAACAACACTTTGAAGACAAAAATATCAAGAATGTAAAACAAGGTATATGAAATAGAACATGTTATGAACGTACTGGGCAAGTTTGATGAGAGAACATTCAATGATCAAACTCATGAATTATGAACACAGTGGAAGAACTCCAGCTGAAAGGCATAAATAACATGTTCACCTGAATCATAGCAAGCAATTCACTGAATCTAGAAGTGGCTGACAAAATTCAGGAGATATTTATAACATCAAATGAACAAGACCAAAAATGAACTTCCCATATTGTATCACAGTTAAACGCTTAAGATATAGAAAAAAAAAAAAAAAACAATACTGAAAGATGCAAGAGAAAACCATAAAGTCACATACAAAGACAAATCCAGCTAAGTACAATTCTATGCATACAAACTGAAGAATCCATCAGAAAACTGATGTATTTGACAAATATTTTCAGAAAGTAGCAGGATGAAAAACTGCCATGTAAAAACCTATATCTCTCACACACAAGCCCCCCAATACACACACGCATAAACACACACACACACACACACGCACACACACACACACACACACACACACACGCACACACACACACAGAATGAGCATATGGGGCAATTTAGGAGCAGCTCTGGGCAAGGTGTTACCTACACTAGAACTTTAGGGGGGATATGGTTGTTTTAGAATCACTTAAGCTGCTGCATATAACCTGTAACCTATGCTCTGTAATTATGCAAAATAAATTACACCTTGATTTGTCAAGTTAGATTTTGGTGGAAACATTACTTTGATCTGTTATTAATCCCCTATCTGCTGTGAGTAAGCATTTCTTCACTTTACCCAGGAAAATTTCAGAAATCATATTCATGTTTGCTCATTTTGAACATTCATAGTATCTATAGCAATAACTATTGATAAATGAACTTCAAAGTCAACCTTTGTTATCAGAAATTAGTAATAATATTTACACAAATATAATATCGCAGTACATTCAAATCTATAGAGAAAAAACAAGGCTGTTCAGTTTAATGTCATTTATGGAAGCTTATATAATTCTTGAACAACCCATCCTCTTATATCAAATCTTTCCTGTAACAATTGTGATAATAAAATCGTAAATGAAGAGAGTCATACAAATTATTACACTAAATTTAATAGATTTGGCTGTGGTGCTACCTTATTTTTTAAACTTCTTATTTTTTAAACTTCTTATTTTTTAACTTATGTAATAAATGCATGGGCATAAATAGAAAGAGAAAACCTGTACATATACTATAGACAGTCTAATGTCTTTACATTTGAACAACCAAGAAATTTGTGCCACAGAGATTTTTGTGTAGCATTCACATGACCAAACTCCTCACTAGTATGTACAAACACCTGAATCTTCCTCCATAGGTGAAACTACATGTTGAAAGTACAGGTTCATTAACTTTATACCATCCCACTAATATTATGAGCACTCAAGTAAGTGTGTTCATAAAGTTTAATAAGTAGCATGTCTTGGACATAGGTTCCGTGTAGGAATGCATCTGTGACAGCTAGAGTCTGGAGTGTAATGACAAAAGTATGCTGAGGAAATTTTCATTATGCATTAAATGCTAGATGCCTCAACTTCAACTCAGTTTTATTTTTTTTTTAATTTTTTATTAACTTTATTAATTTACTGGGGGTGGTACACTCATGTCAAGGCACATGTGTAGAAGCCAAAGGACAACGCATGGGAGACTGGTGTCTCCTTATAACCATGTGGGTCACATGGCCATTGGGTCATCAGACTTAGCAGCATTCAACTCAGTTTTATAATGTGAACACCTTTAAGACAGCTTTCTTTTTAATCAAACCAAGGAACAAATTTGAACTGAGAAATCACTTAAGCAATAGTCTAAAATTACTGATTGACTGCACTATTCATTGAGAGGTTAGTATAGATGCTCTAAAACTAATACAGGTTCAGTCAATTACCACTGGAGTGAACTGTTCAGCAGGAAGCTCCTGTGAAGAAAAGCAAACTGTGGATACACATTTTACAAAAAAGCAACAGATTTAAAAGAGAGGATCCACATTGGGAAAATGTCAACAAAAGGTCCCACATTGACAATCTTATATTTTTTTAATTGATTTTTTTAATTATTATTATTTTCTTTATTTACATTTCAAATGCTATCCCGAAAGTTCCCTATACCACCCCGCCCCTGCTCCCCTACCCACCCACTGTCACAACTTGGACCAGGCCTTCCCTTGTGCTGGGTCATATAAAGTTTGCAAGACCAAGGGGCCTCTATTCCCAATGATGGCCGATTAGACCATCTTCTGATACATATGCAGCTAGAGACACGAGCTCAGGGGGTACTGGTTAGTTCATATTGTTGTTCCACTTACAGGGTTGCAGCCCCCTTCAGCTCCTTGGGTA
>NC_034595.1:25629290-25635635 GCF_900095145.1 Mus pahari | reverse complement strand
AGTGGACTGGAGCAAAGATGGTTCTCCTTCTGGCTCAGGCCAGGAGACTGCTCCCAGGCAGACACCCCTCCTCAGGCGGTAAAGGTGCGGGATGCCGGTTCAGGCCTGGAGACTGTTCCTGGGCAGACACCCCTCCTCAGGCGGGGAAAGGAGCTGGATGCCCGGAACCAGACATGGGATCCTTCCCAGAAGCTGTGACACTTCTCCAGTCCGCCCTCTCCCCAGCAGTGCACTGGAGCAAAGATGGCTCACCTTCTGGTTCAGGCCTGGAGACTGCTCCCGGGCAGATACCCCTCCTCGGGCAGGGGGCAACAATCTTATATTTACTAAGAGAAATTGAACATGGGTATCTGGCTTTAAAAAATATTTTTGAATGATTTGAATGAAATGAAGTTTTGTGTGTCTAAGATGATTTACTTTGCTCCCAGTTATACTTAACTTCAAATTCAGTCTCCCAGCAGCTTCATTACAGCTTCTAAATGCTTATCCATACTATGCCAAGTCCCTCCCTTTTATAACTACTATCATTGTCTTGTGGAGGAAATCTTCTTGTATTTTGTGGAACATTACTTCTGTTCCCTTCTCATTCCTCTTTCTGCTACAAACTAGCACAAACCAGCTTTTTACACACATATCTCAATAGAAAATAGCCCACTGACAGCTCCCTGTGGTTTACAGGACAAAATATAAATCTCCTTTCTAGAATGTTAGGCTTTATGCCAGGCTGACCATAGCTTCCCTCCTAGTCTTACTCAATTTTCTATTTGCGTAGCCCTAGATTTCTCTTTCAATGAAGTGGCATTGCCTGTACAATTCAGGCCTTGTTGCAAATTCAAATTTTGCTAGTTCATCAACAATGCCTTCTGTTAACTTCCTCTAACAGAACAGTAGGTAATTCTTTGTTTAGTTGGGATTAGTTTCTCCTTACTTTTCTTTTCCGATTTTTTTGTCTGGGTCTCTAATACAATGCTTTAGGTATAATTCAGAAAGATTTAAACAATTTTATAACTATTCTCCAAACTCATCATTATATAAACTGTAAACATTTATCTTTAGGCTACCACCATTTAATATCATGCCTGTCAATAGCAATTAGGAAGAAATTTGAAATATTGTATGTGTAAAATACAAATATCATTAATAGTTAATGTAGGACATTAGCATTTAAGCAAAAGAAGTAAAATATCTCCCCTTTTGAAAGTCACCAAAATACTCTGATATAATCAGAACCAACCTCAAATATAATACATCTGATTTTCCCCATTACAACTTAAAATATCAATGTTTTCCTGAATTGATCATAAATTAATTTTCTTTCTCTAAATCAGCCTGTATAGTGATCAGTACTCACAAATGTAAAGAGCTAACTAAAGAAATGAATATGAAGGAAAAATTATCCTTTCAGGCCTTCATCTAATCTTGTTAACTAAAACACTAAGCACTCCACCAAAATCACCCCTCATTACAAAGCAAGCTAACAAAATGCTCAGAAATAGCATAAGAGTCTACCTAACAAGATGTACAGCAGAGTGCACTGAATATGTCTCATTTGCCTATGACTTCAGAGCACATATTCATGAACTTATTTCTAAACAATTACAAACCAGCTTCTCCTGAGTTCTTTTAGAAAACTTTAGGGAAATGAATGGGTGGCATTTAGAATGAAGACAAGACTTGAATTTAAAGTGGATACCTGTACTAATAATATTTATCTAGTAAACAGTATTAACACAAAAGAAACAAAATATTGTGTTTTTTTTTAAACTAAAACATTATTCATGCTAAATAGATTTGAAACCTGAATTAAAATTTTAGACTTGGACAGGATTTGGATGTTGCCCATTTCAGATGTCTGATGCTATCCAAATTATTCTTCCTCAAAATAAGGCCTAGAGAAGCCTAAGGATCCCATGGACTATCAGGAGGCTTATAAATGTAATAAAGAGTTTTGCATAAATAAAATGCAGACTGGGTTTATAGTTAAATTCATTGAATAAATGTCTATCATGAATGAAGCCCTGGATTTAACCAGGATGTGGTAGTTCCTGTCTGTAATCTCAACCCTGAGAAGATGGACCTTCTAGGATCAAAGATTCAAGGTACTTGACTGTAGACCTAGACTTTTTGGCACATTCTGTATATTGCCACAATCTGATTTGATACATCTATGCCATTACTAATGGCTAGGTTGGCCCTGGTTGTGTATCCTACTTACCAATCAAGTCTGATTAGCTAACCTGATTCATACACACCTGTGCATCATTCAACCTTCAGGTGTTGGCCTGAATTTCAATGGCTATACTCAAGACCAATCATATGAGTTCCTAACATGATATGAACCCTAACATCACTATACCTTCATCTGGGTTGCACATTCCATGAGCCTGTCCAGCCAGATCAGTCCTACCTGTTAGATTTCAGAACCCAGGCAATGCCCAAATCCTGTATCTTGAGTTCTCTCCCACTCAAGTGAATCATCTGGCTTAATTATTGCATGACTAACCTCCAGACTTATCCCATGTTCAAATGTATGCACAAAATCAACCTTTTGAATTATAGAAAACTCATGATACATTATCAAACCCTTAAGACCATGTCCCAGCCACATATCTTGTACAGTTGCTTTGCCTGGTGAACAACCAAAACACCAACACACTCATTGTACATTCACACTTGCATTGTCCACAGCTTTTACACCAACCTGAGTAGATCCATCTATTGGTCCCATTTACATGCTTTCTGGCTTACACTGAATTGGAATCATTCAGATTCTTCATACCAAAATTCAATACATAGGATCTTAAGGATTCAGTGACTACTAACTCTTTATGGCTGACATGAAACCAACCAGCCTTGGGCAAAAACGAAAATGAAACAAAATTTCTCTTCAAGATAGGCAATTCTATAATCGAGCATAAGATGCACAACCACTGAAATGGGTTCACAAGCTCAAGTCTCATCACAAAAATATGAATTATACAAAAGAGCAAAACAATATATCACACTCCAAATCCACTAGTTATATAAGAATTACGTAGGTGGATCCCAGAGAATGTACTTAATGCAGCAAACAGACACTTCAACAAAGAATTGAAGGAATTTAAAGAAACAACAATATAAAACTAAATACACCTAGTGAAAGTAATAAGTAATTGAGTGGGACCACAAACATCACAAACATAAGGTTAAATGAAAGGACAAGTGCAGGACTTGAAAACTGAGTTTATTAAAGAGACAGAAATGTTGAAAAGAATCTAAGTTTAAATGAAGATAAAACTGGAAAACCTGAAAAATCCAGTTAAAATTTCAAGCAAAGTGTTGCTCTTTCTCCACATCCTCGCCAGCATCCTCCTCCACTGCTGGTGGTATTGCAAGCTTGTACAACCACTCTGGAAATCATTCTGGCAGTTCCTCAAAAAACTGGACATAGTACTACTGGAGGATCCAGCAATACCTCTTCTGGGCATATACCCAGAAGATCCTCCAACTGGTAATAAGGACACATGCTCCACTATGTTCATAGCAACCTTATTTATAATAGCCAGAAGCTGGAAAGAACCCAGATGTCCCTCAATAGAGGAATGGATACAGAAAATGTGGTACATTTACACAATGGAGTACTACTCAGCTCTTAAAAAACAATGAATGTATGAAATTCTTGGGCAAATGGATATATCTGGAAGATATCATCCTTAGTGAGGTAACCCAATCACAAAAGAAGTCACTAGATATGCACTCACTGATAAGTGGATATTAGCCCAGAAACTTAGAATATCCAGGATACATTTTGCAAACCACAAGAAAACCAAGAAGGAAGACCATCATGTGGATACTCCATTCCTCCTTAGAATAAGGAACAAAACACCCATGAAAGGATATAGGTACAGAGACAAAATTTAGAGCTAACATGAAAGGATGGACTATCCAGGGACTAACCCACCTGGGGATCCATCCTATCATCAGCCACCAAACCCAGATATTATTCCACATGCCAGCAAGATTCTGCTGAAGGGACGCTGATATAGAGGCCTCTTGTGAGGCTATGCCACTGCCTGGCAAACGCAGAAGTGGATGCTCACAGTCAAATATTGGATAGAACACAGGTCCCCCAGTGGAGGAGCTAGAGAAAGTACCCAAGGATCTGAAGGGGACTGCAACCCTGTAGGTGGAACAACAATATGAACTAACCAGTAACCCCTGAGCTCGTGTCTCTAGCNGCATATGTAGTAGAAAATGGCCTAGTCAGCCATCATTGGGAAGAGAGGCCCCTTGGTCTTGCAAACTTTGTATGTCCCAGAACAGGGGAATGCCAGGGCCAAGAAGTGGGAGGGTGGGTAGGGGAGCAGGGGCGGGAGGAGGGTATAAGGCACTTTCAGGATAGCATTTAAAATGTAAATAAAGAAAATATCTAATAAAAAATGGGGAAAAAAGAGATACACAAACACAAAAAAAAAAATCTCAAGAGAAAGTATTACAAGTAAAATAGGTAAAGAAGGTAAAACATTGGAACTTGAAGATTAAGGAGAGGTATGAGATCCCAGAAGCAAGTTCAATATTAAGAAGAAGGTAACAGATTTTTCTCTTAATAACCCCAATGGAGGCCTCTGAACACTCCGGAGGACTCTCCACACCGCAGGTCCTCGGGATCACAGGTGGGTGGAACACAACATCAACTCCAGAGAACCCAGGAGGGGCTTGTGTCAGCAGGAACAGGGACAAAGGAACACCACCCACCCAGGGGCAGGGATCCAGTCTGGTCAGGGCCACCCCTGCCATCTCTCTTCCTAACCCCAATGGAGGCAGCAGAGTGCTCTGGAGGAGCCTCCACACCTCAGGTCCTCGGGATGACAGGAGAGTCGGCCTACAGGGAGGGCTCTAACCTCAGGACTCAGAAGGAGGATCAGAGCTCCAGACTTCTGGAGACCTGCATTTCTAGAGGAGAGCTTGCCTGCAGAGAGTGCTCTGACCACCACGGAGACACAGGGGAAAGTTGGATTCCCAGGACTGCTGACAGAGGCTAACAGAATCAGATGAGGATCAAACTCCAGCCAGAGACAATTTGAACATTAACACCAGAGATTTACAGATGGCGAAAGGCAAATGTATGAATCTTACTAACAGAAACCAAGAACACTGGGCACCATCAGAACCCAGTACACCCACCACAACGAGTCCTGGATACCCCAACACACCCGAAAAGGAAGATGTGGATTTAAAATCATATCTCATGATGGTGGTAGAAGATTTGAAGAAAGACATTAATAACTCACTCAAAGAAATACAGGAGACTGTCCCATCCAGGAGTCCATCCCATAATCAGCCACAAAACGCAGACACTATTACATACACCAGCAAGATTTTGCTGAAAGGACCCTGATATAGCTGTCTCTTGTGAGGCTATGCCAGTGCCTAGAAAACACAGAAGTGGATGCTCACAGTCATCTACAGGATGGAACACAGGGCCCCTAATAAAGGAGCTAGAGAGAGTACCCAAAGAGCTGAAGGGGTCTGCAACACTATAGGGTGAACAGCAATATGAACTAACCAGCACCCCCAGAACTCATGTCTCTAGCTGCATATGTAGCAGAAGATGGCCTAGTCAGCAGTCATTGGGAAGAGAGGCCCCTTGGTCTTGCAAACTTTATATGCCCCAGTACAGGGGAACACCAGGGCCAAGAAGGGGGAGTGCATGTGTATGGGAGTGGATGGGGGAGGATATAGGGGACTTTGGGAATAGCATTTAAAATGTATATGAAGTAAATACCTAATAAAAATTGGAAAAAAAACATTCGTATACAAACACTAAAAAAAGAAAAGAAAAGAAAAGAAAAGAAAAGAAAAGAAAAGAAAAGAAAAGAAAAACAGGAGAACAATGAAAAACAAGTAGAAGTCCTTAAATAGGAAGCAAAAAAAAATCCCTCAAGGAATTCCAGGAGACCACTGCTAAACAGGAAGAAGTTCTTAAAGAACTATAGGAAACACTACTAAACAGGTAGAAGAAAGACAAAAATCACTTAAAGAATTACAGGAAAACACTGCTAAACAGCTAGAAGAAACACAAAAATCCCTTAAAGAATTACAGGACAACACTGCTAAACAGCTAGAAGAAACACAAAATTCCCTTAAAGAATTACAGGAAAACACAACCGAACAGGTGATAGAATTGAACAAAACCATTAAGGATCTGAAAATGGAAGTAGAAACAATAAAGAAAACCCAAAGGAAGACAACTCTGGAGAAAAAAAAAAAAAAACCCTAGGAAAGAAATCAGGAACCATAGATGTGAGCATCTGCAACAGAATACAAGAGAGGGAAATGAGAATATCAGGTACAGAAGATTCCATA
>NC_034595.1:25625655-25627580 GCF_900095145.1 Mus pahari | reverse complement strand
TGAATATCGATGCTAAATTACTCAATAAAATCCTCACAAACCGAATCCAAGAACACATCAAAATGATCATCCATCATGACCAAGAAGGCTTCATCCCAGGGATGCAGGGATGGTTTAATATATGGAAATCCATTGACGTAATCCACTATATAAACAAACTCAAAGACAAAAATCACATGATCATCTCGTTAGATGCTGAGAAAGCATTTGACCCCTTCATGATAAAAGGCTTGGAAAAATCAGGAATTCAAGGCCCATACCTAAAGATAATAAAAGCAATATACAGCAAACCAGTAGCCAATATCAAAGTGAATGGAGAGAATCTGGTGGCAATCCCACTAAAATCAGGGACTAGAGAAGGCTGCCCACTTTCTCCCTACCTATTCAATATTATACTTGAAGTCCTAGCCAGAGCAAATCGTCTACAAAGGGAGATCAAGTGGATACAAATTGGAAAGGAGGAAGTCAAAATATCACTATTTACAGATGATTTGATTATATATATATATAGATAAGTGACCCTAAAAACTCCACCAGAGAACTCCTAAACCTGATAAACAGCTTCAGTGCAGTAGCTGGATATAAAATTAACTTAAACAAATCAGTGGCCTTTGTCTACACAAAGGATAAAACGGATGAGAAAGAAATTAGAGAAACAAGACCCTTCACAATAGTCACAAAAAATATAAAATAACTTGTCGTGACTCTAACTAAAGAGGTCAACAATCTGTATGTCAAAAACTTCAAGTCTCTGAAGAAAGAAATTGAAGAAAATCTCAAAATATGGAAAGATCTCCCATGCTCATGGATTGGCAGGATTAGTATAGTAAAAAATAGCTATCTTGCTGAAAGCAATCTACAGATTCAATGCAATCCTCATCAAAATTCCAACTCAATTATTCACTGAATTAGAAAGGGCAATTTGCAAATTCATCTGGAATAGTAAAAAACCTAGGATAGCAAAAACTATACTATTCTCAACAATAAAAGAACCTCTGGGGGAACCACCATCCCTGACCTCAAGCTGTACTACAGAGCAATTGTGATAAAAAGTGCATGGTACTGGTACAGTGACAGACATGTAGATCAATGGATCAGAATTGAAGACCCAGAAATGAATCCACACACCTATGGTTACTTGATCTTTGACAAAGGAGCTAAAACCATCCAGTGGAAAAAAGACAGCATTTTCAACAAATGGTTCCTGCACAGCTAGCATTTAGCATGTAGAAGAAAATGAATTGATCCATTCTTATCTACTTGTACAAAGCTCAAGTGTGAGTGGATCAAAGTACTCCACATAAAACCAGAGACACTGAAATATAAAGTGTGAAAAGTCTTGAAGAAAAGGGCACAGGGGAAAAATTTCTTGACAGAACAGCAGTGGCCTGTGCTGTAAGATCAAGGGACCTCGTAAAATTGCAAAGCTTCTGTAGGGCAAAAGACACTGTCAATAAGACAAAAAGGCCACTAACAGATTGGGAAAGAATTTTTACCAATCCTAAATCTGATAGGGGACTAATTTACAATATATACAAAGAGCTCAGGAAGCTGAACTCCAAAAATTCAAATAACCCCATTAAAAAAATGGGGTACAAGCTAAACAAAGAATTCTCAACTGAGGAATACCGAAGGGTCGAGAAACACTTGAAAAAATCTTCAACATCCTTAATCATCAGGGAAATGCAAACCAAAACAACCCTGAGATTTCACCTCACACCAGTCAGAATGGCTAAGATCAAAAATTCAGGTGACAGCAGATGCTGGCGAAGATGTGGAGAAAGAGGAACACTCCATTGCTGGTGGGACTGCAAGCTTGTACAANTACTCTGGAAATCAGTCTGGCGGTTTCTCAGAAAACTGGACATAGTACTACCGGCAGATCCAGCAATATCTCTTCTAGGTATATACCCAGAAGATGTTCC
>NC_034595.1:25606949-25624805 GCF_900095145.1 Mus pahari | reverse complement strand
GAAGGAGAAGAAGAAGAAGAAGAAGAAGAAGAAGAAGGTAATGACGTTCAAGAAGACACAAGGAAAAATGATCCTAGAAGAGTTCATAAAAGGCAGGTGATAGGAAATGCACCACCACAGCAAAATATTAGGAATTAATAAACTCTACTCCATAGAAACCCACTATACCTACGGTTTCAATTTCCCACAATAAAGAGAGATAGTCTAGCAGATTGGATTTGGATACAGGATCCATCCTTCTGCTACAGCCAAAACAAACAGCTCACCATCATCTCAGAGTAAAATGATAGAAAAATATGTTCCATGCTAATAGAACCAAGAAGCAAGCAATATAGCTATTTTCATATCAGAAAAAAATTGACTTCAAACCAAACTAATTGGAAAACATAGCAAATGGCATTATGTACTCAAAGGATATTGTAATTCTAAACACTTATGCATCAACCATAAGGCTACCCAAGTTTATGAATGAATCACTGCTATCGCTAGCATCACATATTGATTCTCACATAGCGATAGTGGCTGTCTTTAAAACCCACCTTTGTCAATAGACAAGTCATCCAGAAACAAAGAAATACTGGCATTAAATGACATCATAAACCAAATGACCTGACAGATATTTACAAAATAAACATACAAAACTATACTGTCTTCTTAGCATATCATGGAACTTGCTCTAAAATTTCCCACATACTTGGACAGAAAGCAAGTTCTCAACAGATACAAAGACATTGAACTCACACCCTGATTCTTATCTGACTACTATGGATTAAAGTTGGATACAAAAGAAAGTAGATAAACACATGGAAGCTGAATGACTCACTTGTGAATAAAAAGTATTTCAGGAAAGAAATCAAGAGGGAAATTAGCTTATTGGCATTGAATAAAAATCAAAGAACAATATATCCAAACCTAGAGGATATAACTAAGATGGTTTTAAGAGACAAGTTCATTGTAAGCACCTAAACAAAAACAAAGAAATAAACTGTAGAAGTCTTACCTTAACATAATGAAAGAAAATTGAAAAAAATCTAGAAAAAATGAAATTAAAAAACCACAAAGAGGAGATGAAAATAAATAAGCTATAAAGAAAACGGAAATAAAGAGCTGATGCTTTAATAAAATGAAGAATATTGAAAAAGCCTTAGCCAAGTTAACTAAAACTAAGAAGATAAAGAGAATACAAATTAATAAAACTGAGATGACGCTTTCCTACATACAAATGTCAAACATATTAAGAAATAAATCAAGAAAACAGTACCTTTCACAGCAGCTTCAAAAAGAAATCTTAGGACTATTCTAACGAAGTGAAAGACTTGTATAATAACAATAAGACATTCTACTTTGAAGAGATAAATTGTAGAAGAAATCAGAAGATGGAAAGACATAACATGCTCATGGAACAAAAAAACAGCCTTCCTACCAAAGAAATCTACATATTCAATGCAATGACCTTCAAATTTTCTTTACAGAAATTAAAATACTCATCTTAAACATCATATGGGAACACAAAGAAAATCAAGTTACCTTAAATAATTTTGAATATTAAGAAAACTTCTAGAAGTAGCACCATCTCAGATTTCAAGTTATAGTACAGAGCTACACTAATTAAAAAAAAAACAGTATTAAATTGACATAAAGGAAGAAATATTCATCAATGGTATAAAACTAAAGACCTGTATATATTCCATAAACCTGTGGATATCTATCTATTTCAGTTTTGTTTGTTTGTTTTGAGATTGCAAATAATAACATTTCTTCCTTTCCTTTCTCTATTCCCTTTCCAAATCTCCTTCAATTTTATGAACTCTTGTCTTCATTAATTGTTATGCCTGCATATATCCTTATGAATATGTTCATAACAAGATATAACTTGTTCAGTTTAATGTTATTTGTGTGTATGTTTTCATAGCTGACACTTTGGAACTGGAAAATAAAAGGTTGTGCTCTTCCCTGGGAAAGACCACTTCTCCTGCTCCCAGCTTTCCTCACTTGCCTCTAAGCCTTAGTATAGGGTTGAGGTCTTCTGGGCTTTCCATCCTGCATTTTAGCATATCCATTGGTGTCATCCTTGTTCTGCTCATATTCATCATCCACACTGGTGAGATTGTGTAGGTATATCTTCAGATATTGTTTGGCACAAAATTCCCTGGTCTTCTGATTCTTAAGCTTTCTGCCCCACCTCCACCCCACCACCACCACCATCACTGCTGTAATAGTCTGTAAACCTTAGGTGCAGGAATGTTTTGTAGATGTATCCATTTGGACCGGGCTACACAACTGTGCATTTTGATTGGTTGTGTTTTTCTGAGGTATTTTCTGTTTCAAATAGAAGTTTCCTTGATGACAATGAAGGAAACTTATCGATGGCTATACTAACAAATGTTAATAGATTGCTGTTAGGGACTACGTTGGTTAAAGCCTAGCTGAAAGATAAAGAGATCCAGGAATCAGGCTCAGCAGTCAGAAAGGAAACCCTGGAAATCAGCATGTAGGCATGTAGCATGCAGTGACTGGGAAGCTATCTTAAATAGTATAGGTGAGAACTCAGAGATAATATAAAGAACTCTGTTGTGTCCATTTAAATTCTCTCTTGGTACATATCCAGTTGGTGACTTCATTAGTCAAGGATACCCTTTGGGTCTCGCAACACTCCTCAGGATGGCAGGGCAAATCCAGAGCCAGACAGTGGGGATTAGGGAACCATGTGTAACTCACATGCCTGGAAATTTTTGAAGAAGAGATATTAGCTAGGATTTGGGACCATGTGGAAGTCTAGAGGTCACTAATGTTGGGTATGGGAAGTCAGAATAGACAGGGACACTGGTGGTGAGACCACATCTGGATGCAGTAGTACAAAGCAAAAACAGTATATATGATGGTAGTTGGCATTACTCACCAGGCTGGACTCTAGAGAAGAATATAGGCAGTCTGGATATGGGGCAGATTCGTCTGTACTATGACAGGAATGTTTCTTTGTTTATAATAAGTAATGTTTGCTTCATGAAACTGGGCTCACCAGATTTCAGTAGGTATAATCTGAACTGTAATATCCTTTTAATAAATTGTTCATGAATTATTATGAAGCAACCCCCCCTTTTACATCTGATGGATTGTGGTTTGAAGACGACTTCATTATATTTTAGAACACTGGACTCTTCTTGTTTTCTAGCTCTAGTTGCTTAAGATATATTTTCTGATACTTACACTCTAAGTCTGCATTGATGTTATGCTGTGTTTGCTGGAGGCAAATAAATAAATAAATAAATGGATTTGTTGTTTTAATCAAATTAGCTAGTCTGTATGTTTTACAGTTATTTTTGAAAGGTCGATTCCTGTAATATTTTTGTGCATATGAGAATGGTATATGTGTGTACATATGTATATATGTGTGTTTAGTTTATGTGTGACTGTGCATATATATATATATATATATATATATATATATATATATATATGTGTGTGTGTGTGTGTATGTGTATGTATAATACTGAATATACATATATATTCAGTAGATTAAACTTCTGAAACTGTAAGCCAGCCACAATTAAATATTTTGTAATAAGAGTTGCCTTCAACATGATGTCTCTTCACAGCAATAGAACCCTAACTAAAACACCAGCAGAAGATCTGGCCTAGATTGAAGATGGATCATCTCACAGCAGAAGATATAGATTAAATTTGGGTATTCACACTTCAATTGATTTAATTGAGAAAAATCCCAACCATTTGGGTTTTAATTAATTCCAGATATAGTCAAGTTGACAACCAAGAATTGCCATTACAAGCTACTTCTCCTTTCAACATTAATATCCAAAATTACTTAAGTGTTTTTTCATTATAAAAAGCCAGAAAGAAAGGAATATATTTTTGGACTAAAAAATAAATTTTTGTATTCAAGACAATTCTAAGATAATGAAAAGACAAACCACAAACTGGGAATTTCTGCACACTGTATATGTAACATAAGAATGTTGTGAGCCATGCAGTGGTGGCACACACTTTTAATCCCAGCACTTGGGAGGCAGAGGCAGGTGGATTTCTGAGTTCGAGCCCAGCCTCATATACAAAGTGAGTTCCAGGACAGCCAGGGCTATACAGAGAAACCCTGTCTTGAAAAACCAAAACAAACAAACAAACAAAAAAACAAAAAGAATGTTGTGAAGCACTCTAATAAAAATAACAAAAGATAAAATGCCAAGTAGAAAGAAGAAAAAGAATTGAACAGAATCTTTCTTTAAAAAAATAAATTTTAGAGGTCTGGAGAGATGGCTCAATAGTTAAGAGCAGTCACTGTTTTTTCAGAGGTTCTGAGTTCAATTCCCAGCAACCACACGGTGGCTTACAATCATCTGTAATAGGATTTGATGCCCTCTTCTGCAGTGTCTGAAGACATCTACAGTGTACTCATATACATAAAATAAATTTACTAATTAAAATAAAATTTAAATCTGTGATATGAAAGTATGTTTATCATGATACATCATTGGGAAATCACAAATTAAAATAACAATTCAGTGTTCCTGCACACCTATAATAATGTCAAAGTCCATTGGTGGTTCTAAGAAAGCAATGAAGGGATCAGTTTACTCATATTAGCACTCACTCTGCCCACATTTGTAGCTGGGAAATTACATCTTCTTGTGTAAAACTGATAAACTGAGATGGTTCATGCTTCTGAAAAGCTATTAATTTTTAATTTTTATTCTCCTGAAAGGTATTAGGTTCCTGGAAGTAAAAGCCCAAATAATTTATAAGTTTTTTTCTTGATTCTCTAGCCCATGTTTCCAAAAGGCTACCATGAACAACAACAAAAAACAAAATCAAACAAGCAAACAAAAAAACCCAGCCAGTCAGCATGCACTATGAAAAATATATGTACAAACTAAACTCTTCAGTGGTCAGAGGCCACTTTGGCATCAAAAACTCAGAATTAGAAACATTTACAGTGAAGACAGAAAAGGTAACACTGAAAACGTGACCTGTATAATTCAAAGGTGCCTCAGTCAATGATGGTCTTGTTTGAACAGCAAGCAAGGCAATTGTATTCATTTAGGAATCCTGAGTTTCGATTGTGGTATATTCCTCCCAAAGGCTCATATGTTGCAGGCCTTCTAACTGGTGAATGTTCTGAATTTATCAGTGGGTTTTGCCAGCAATATTTTCACAGAATAGTAGTGTTAATTGGGAGGGGTGCAAATTTTCAGAGGTGGAGCCTAGTTAGAGAAGAAAGTCACTAGGATCATGTTCTTGGGGAATATAACTTGTCTTGGGCATACTCTCCTTTGTATGCTTTGGGAACAGTGATGAGCAACCTTATCTTCCACAATCTCTTCCTGCCATGTTATTTTGCCTCATCCACAGGGGGTAAAAAAAACACGTGGCAATGGTTGAAATGTATGAAATCATGAAGAAAGTAAGACCTTTGTCGCTCCCTGTGTTGGTAATATTGGGAATTTTGTTATAGCAGTAAAAAGAATGACTAGCAAGAATAAAGGTATTTTGTAGGATTTTTAAATGGAAAGAGAAATAAATTACAATAAGTATGAAATTGGAGGCAATTGTTTCACAGAAGTCCAATGGAAATGTCCTCCAGACTTGAAGCAATCAGCACTCGTTTGGCAGACTTTCAAAGACTGAAAACTTGGCAGGATGGTGAGTGAAGGATTTGCCAGATGAATATACCAACCACTGACAAGAAATCTGTCTATGCTAATTAAGCATATTTATAGATTAGCATAGTAAGAGTTCTTGTCTCATATATGAGATAATCTCAAGACAGCTGGGAAAGGATGCCATAAGAGTACTAACATAGTCTATGATATAGTAACATCTGCTATCACAGTAATACTGTACATGAGTAGCTCATTCCTACAAGCACAGGTAGAGTCCACCACATGCCAACCCTTCTATTTCAAAGGCTTGTGGTTGGAAAGGCCAGAAGATTAAACAAATATACATGCTACCACGTGATAGTCTCTTGTCCTCAAGGGAGCAGTGAGTATTTCTCTTAAGGAAATTTACCTATTTAGTAAAATATGAAAAAAAAATTATGGGAAAACTTATTTGTACATGACTGTTTGTTTTTCTATCAATCTTTCTCTCCAAAGCCACTAAATCATAATTATTATGAAAGGCACAAATTTGTAAGTGGTGAGTGATAGTCAGAAAATATATAAAATAATAAAGAAGAAAAGGGAAAGAAAGAAAGAAAGAAAGAAGTGGTAATAAGTAAAATATAAAAGAAAATTATTTTAGTTTTAGAAGATTCCTGAATTTACCATTAAATACAAATTGGGAGATAAATTGATTGACTTGGAAATGGGGATAAAAACCCCTTGAAGGAAGAACCTCTATCTATGAATGTATTTGCTTTGTTCTCTTACATATGACTATAAGACAATCCCAGTCACTTATATTGAAAGCAGACATGGCAGATTTTAGTAATGCCATGAAACGCAGTTTCTGTGGGGTTTCTATCTTCTGTTTGTCAAAGGTGAACAGATATTTACAATGGGTAACTATGAGTAAAAGCCGCTTCACCTTGTTGCATCTCCAAATATGAAAACTATGAAGTCAGGTCCCAGAAAAGAGCATTTTATTAATAATAGATATACTGAGACATGTCCATGAAGATGCGTTATAAGCCAGACTTGGGATGCATAGGCAGGGGTATCTCTAGGAATTGGAGACTAACCTGACCCACATAGTGAGTCCCAGGTTACAGCTGAATAGTGATACCCTATCTCAGAAAAACAAGCAAACAAAACCCTATTCCTAAAAAAGTAAACAAAAAAAAGGAAAAACAACAAATACTATTGTAGGAAAGGAGCAACGTACATTCACTGTTGTTGGTAGTTCAGACTATTACAGCTACTATAGGACTCAATGTAGAAGTTTCCCAAAAGCTAGGAAAATTCCATCCTATGCCACTTGTCTTTGTTACTGTTCTAACACTGTGACAACACCATGACCAAAGCATCTCCTATAAAGAAAAGATATGACTGAGAACTTGAATACCATTTTGTAAAAAGATCATCATGGTAGAGAGCATGGCAGCAAAGCTTACTCATGGTGACACACTTCTTCCAATAAGGCCACAACTACTCCAACATGACCACACCTCTTAATCCTCCAAATCTGTGTCAAATAGTACCACTCTCTAATGACTAAGCAGTCAAACAAATGGGTCTATAGGGGCCCTTCTTATTCAAACCACCAAAACTCTCTTATTAGGTATATTACCAAAGGCCTCTGTGTCCAACTCATTCATACATTTTCATTGATTATCTGTTCACAATACCCAAGAAATAGAAAGTCTAGGTGTTTACCAACTGATGGATAGATTATGAAAATATGATCCATCCATCCAATGGAATATCATTACACAAGATTTAAAAAATGGGAGCAAAGGTGCTTCCACCCCCCAAATAAAGAAACAGTCTAGACAGAAAGTCATTGAAGAGAACTCTTAAAAATTGTAATAGGGATACTGTAGTGTGCCACTTCACAGTTTATGTAAAGCTTCATATAGGGGACTGGGGGCAGGAAAAGACTGTTTTCTTTAAGGGACTGGCCACTGAGAGTATGACCATGTTCCAGTGAGCACGAGCAAGACAAAATGGACTCTTTTTTCCCCTCTCTGTTCTTTTTCTTTGAGAGGACCACAAGGGTGGGAGGGTAGATGTGGAAGGACTAGGAAGTGAGTGTGATCAGAAAGGGGATTTTTTTGTGTGAAATTCCCAAATAATCAATAAAAATATTATGTTGAAAAAAGAGAAAATTGGACTTTGCAGGTATTAGATGGATCTAGAAACAATTCTCCTGCGTAAGGCAATCCAAACCCAGAAGGACAAACACTATGTGTTCTCTCTCATATGTGGTGGTTAGTTTTGAAATTTTGGATATGTTTGTTTAATTATAGTACCACAAACAAATCAGGAAACTAGTAAGAGACCATAGAGAGAAAGATGTCAAGGCACAGAGCAAAAGGCACAGAACATAGGTGGCATGGAGAAGGAAAGGGAAATAATGTAGGAGAGAATTTAAATGGGATGGAATTTGATGCCATGATGACTCATAGGAAAGGCCTTGGGAAATGTCATATGGAAAACTAACACATACTCTTGTTGTTCCTTTTGTTTTGTTTTGTTTTGTTTTGTTTTGTTTTGTTTTATTTTATTTTGTTTTGTTTTGTTTTGCTTTGCTTTGCTTTGTTCCACTGATTCTATAATGATGATTTATTTTAATTTAGTTTTGGACTTTTTAAAAAAAACCTTCTTTGTGACTTATAGTGTGACAAATTTAAAAAACAAATAGTTATGGGATAATTTAGCTCTGAAGTTTATTTGGTGACTCTTAGTTTGGAAGACCTATCTAAATATGAGAGTGACTGAATCTCACAATCTTCCTGTTTCAGGAATTTTGTGTCCTTCTGCTTTTACTGCTTGTTTTATAAAATTTGGAGATCCACATATCCTAATAATGAATTGTTCCATTTATTATTATGTAATTACCTTTTTTGTTCTGAATAAGTTTTTGAGACAGACTCCATCAAATATAAGAATTAATGTACCAGCTTGTTTATAGCTTCTCCTTGCTTGATGAGTTGACTTCTGACCCTTGACCCTCAGAATTCAGACATTTTGCATATCATAGAGAAAACAGTTACTTGAATCTTATTTTCTATTCCATTCAATCTGTATATTTTTATGATGGGATATTGAGACCACTTGCATTTAAGATTTTAAGTTGTTAGGGAGATTTTACAATTTCCAATGGGTTTGTTAGCTGATGTTCTAGTTAACTGGTTTAGGACACTTTTCTATCACATCCATGTTGGAAATAGGGGATTATTTATATGCTACGCTGTATATAATTCATTACCATCAAATTACCCCTCTCTCCTTTCCCTGCTATCTTTGCAGCTCTCTCTTTCACTTTTAACTCCTGCGTTCTCGTGGATGAAAGATTTTCTTCTTACATATCTATCGAATAGGTGTTATTAAAGAAATTTCTGCACTGATTTCTTGGTTATCATAAACCATCTTTGTTTGTATTGATTTGAAAATGTTATTTCTCCATCTAATTTAGAGATGACTTTGATAGCTATAACAATCTTGTTTGAGAGTTACTTATTCTCAGTGCTTGAGATATATTGTTTTATGATTTCTTAGTTTTTATGGCTGGGGATTAAAAAATGATCATTATTATTTTTGCCTTTCTATGTGTCAGTAGTTTTCTCCTAAAGTTTTTAGGATCCTTAATTGCTTTATATTTTGAAATATTGGCTATGATAAGCTTTGTAAAGATTCTTCTTTATTTGGATTTTTAAATGGCAATGCCCTTCTTTGTCTTTATTGGATATTTTATCTATTAAATTTCAAATGTTATCCCCTTTCCCAGTTTCATCTTCACAAAACCTCTATCCTCTCCCCATCCCCCTGCTTCTATGAGGGTGCCCTCCACCCACCCACACCTGCCTCACTGCCCTAGCATTTCCCTAAACTGGGGCATCAAGCCTTCACAGGACCGAGGACCTCCCCTCCCATTGATGCCAGATAAGGCCATCCTCTGCTACAGATGCAGCTGGAGCCATAGGTCCTTCCATGTATACTTGTTGGTTAGTGGTTTAGTCCCTGGGAACTCTGAAGGGTCTGGTTGATTGATATTATTGTTCTTCCTATGGGGTTCTAAACCCCTTCAGCTCCTTCAGTCCATTCCCTAAGCCCTCCGTTGGCATCCCCATGCTCAGTCCTATGGCTGGCTGTGAGCACTCCCATCTGCATTGGCCAGGCTCTGACAGAGCCTCTCAGATAACAGCTGTATCAGGCTCCTATTAGCAAGTACTTCTTGGCATCAACAATAATGTCTGTGTTTACCGTGAGATTTTACTTCACACCAGTCAGAATGGCTAAGATCAAAAATTCAGGGGACAGCAAATGCTGGCGAGGATGTGGAGAAAGAGGAACACTCCTCCATTGCTGTTGGGATTGCAAGCTTATACAACCACTCTGGAAATCAGTCTGGCAGTTCCTCAGAAAACTGGACATTGTACTGCCGGCAGATCCAGCAATACCTCTTCTAGGTATATACCCAGAAGATGTTCCAACTGGTAATAAGGACACATGCTCCACTATGTTCATAGCTGCCCGATTTATAATAGCCAGAAGCTGGAAAGAACCCAGATGTCCCTCAACAGAGGAATGGATACAGTAAATGTGGTACATTTACACAATGGAGTACTACTCAGCTATTAAAAACAATGAATTTATGAAATTCTTGGGCAAATGGATGTATCTGGAGGATATCATCCTGAGTGAGGTAACACAATCACAAAAGAACTCACTTGATATGCATGGATATTAGCCCAGAAACCTAGAATACCCAAGATACAATCTCCAAAACACAAGAAAATGAAGAATAAGGAAGACCAACACGTGGATACTTCATTCCACCCCAAAATAGGGAATAAAATACCCATTAAAGAAGTTTCAGAGACAATGTTTGGAGCTAAGATGAAAGGATGTACAACCCAGAGACTGCCCCAGCTGGGGGTCCATCCCATAATCAGTCACCAAACACAAACACTATTGCACATGCCAGCAAGAACTTGCAGAAAGGACACTGATATAGTTATCTCTTGTGAGGCTATGCCCGTGCCTGGCAAATATAGAAGTGAAAGCCCACAGTCATCTATAGGATAGAACACAGAGACCCTAATGGAGGAGCTAGAGAAATTACCCAAGGAGCTGAAGGGGGCTGCAACCCTTTAGGTAGAACAACAATATGAACTAATCAGTATCCCCAGAGCTCATGTCTCTAGCTGCATATATAGCAGAAGATGACCTAGTAAGCTATTGTTGGGAAGAGAGGCCCCTTGGTCTTGCAAACTTTATATGCCCCATACAGGGGAACTCCAGGGCCAAGAAGTGGGAGTGGAGAGTAGGGGAGCATGGTAGGGGGAGGGTATAGAGGACATTCGAGATAGCATTTGAAATGTAAATGAAGAAAATATCTAATAAAATAATTTTAAAAAAGAATTTAAAAGACTAAGAGTGTAATCTAAAAGATTAAGTGAGTACTCTATTTTGAGTGATAGGGAAA
Organism: Mus pahari; assembly: GCF_900095145.1. Lineage (NCBI taxonomy): Eukaryota > Metazoa > Chordata > Mammalia > Rodentia > Muridae > Mus > Mus pahari. The sequence goes on along the minus strand of NC_034595.1, from coordinate 25,613,699 downwards.
AAAAGAAAGGAAGTAGATATGTAAGAGAGAGACCCAGTTCACCTAGAACATAACATCTTAAACTCGAAGAAAGACAGAAAGCCAAATTTAAGTATTTGATGGTCTTGAGGGAGGGGGTTTTCGTAGGGGAAACCAGGAAGGGAGAAAACATTTGAAATGTAAATAAAGAAAATATCCAATAAAAAAAATAATGTCTGTGTTTGGTGGCTGCATATGGGATGGATCTCCTGGTGGGGCAGTCTCTGGATGGCCTTTCCTTCAGTCTCTGTTCCACGCTTTTTCTCAGTTTTTGCTCCTGTGAGTATTTTGTTTCCCCTTCTAAGGACCAAAGCACCCTCACTTTGGTCCTCCTTCTTCTTCACCTTCATATGGTCTGAGTTGTATCATGGGTATTCCAAGCCTTTTGCCTAATATTAACTTGCCAGTGAGTACACACCACGTGTGTTCCTTTGTGTCTGGGTTACCTAACGCAGGATATTTTCTAGATACATCCATTTGCCTGAGAATTTCATGAAGTCATAGTTTTTACTAGTTGAGTAGTACTCCATTGTTGCGAGAAATATTAAAAAACATAAAACAAAAATACTAAAAAACCCAGCTAATGCAGGCCCACCTACTGGGGCACAGGGCTCACACCAGGCCATCTCTCCTGAGGTCCCTCTGCCTGCTAACTTGGAGGCCACTCTGCTAGCCATCTCTCTGGTGGGGGATCCCTGAGTTCATCTCACTTCCACACAGCTCCCCCCATATCCCACGATCAGCCATCTCAACACCTAGTTACCCCGTAGAACATGACTCTTAATGCTTAGTTACCCAATTAGATTTATATAACAATAATATCACAATTTACAAGATGCTAATATAATAATTTCAGAGACAATTAATGATGATAAAAGCTTTACTCCAATTACTCTAACCTTGTAAAAATCTTAGCTACTTGTGGCTGTTTGAAACCACGTGGGATCAGGCTCTTCTTGTTCATCTGCCTCCATATTGGCTTCTCTTCCTTCTTTCCCTCTTGTTACCTCTCTATCTCTCTCCCCATCTCCTAGCTCTGCCTCCCTTTTCCTGTCCGATCACAGGCCTGCCACCACCCTAATGTGATTTGACAGGGAAAATCCTATAACACTCCACTGTGTAAATGTACCATATTTTCTGTATCCATCCTTCTTTTGAAGAACATCTGGGTTCTTTCCAGCTTCTGGCTATTATAAATAAGGCTGCTATGAACAGTGGAACATGTGTCCTTGTTGTACGTTGGAGGCAGTGTCTATAGTTGTGGAAATTTTGCACATCGATTTTATTGAAAAGGTTGTTCATGTATTTTGACTTACCTCCTCCTTTTTTTTTAACCATGTATATTATGTTTATTTTTGTGAAGATTTAGATAACTTTTAAATTATTATTTATATGATTGTCATCATTTTGGCTTCCATCCTGAAATTTTGTTCTATTGTTTGATCTTGTCGGTTAATAATGCTCTCTGATGATCTTTTCCTGCCCCATGTCCATTTCCCCTGTCAAAGGAGCCAGGCCTGTCATGCATGGAGCTGGAGAGAGAGAAGCTTAACCCAGCCCAGGTGGATCCAGTGCGGGATCTAGTTGTTGATGAGTGATTGGTCACAGAACATACCGGGAAACAGCTCTGGTGAACTGTTTTGTTTTGTTAAGGGAAGGGTATTTTTGTCTCAGGGCAGGTGAACAGGGTTTCTGCACTTTGTGTGGCCCATGCACCATTGGCCAAAGCAGAGGTGTTGTAAGATGTTTCATCTACATACTCAGGGCATGTATGGTAGGGTGGAGTGTTTGTAAGGTCAAACAAGAAGTGAAACTTGAAAATGGTTGGGGTAATAAATTTCTGCAAGGGTTAACTGCTCCACCTTGGGACAATGGTGTTACCCAACTCCTGCCATGCTCATATTCGAGGTATCCCAGGTTGAAGCTCCTCTGGCCTTTCTTCTGTAACCCTGGATCATTATGTTCCCACAGACTTTCTATGTTTTTCCATTTTATTACTGATTGATTCATTCTTTTATTGCATAATTACTGTTTGGTTCTTTTTCAGTGTCTAAATATTTTACAGAATTTTTTTACTCCATGTTTTCAATTTACACTCCAAGTTATTTATCTCTTTTTCTAGTAGATAACTTTTTTGTCTGGTCTTTAATTGATTGCTTTTTGTGCTTATTTGAACCCTTTGTATGATATTTGAGTTTTGTTTTCTTTTGTTTTTAAGAAATATGCTGAACGTTTTCTGTGAGATTTTGCTATCTGTGTCTTTGTTTTCTCATTATTTGGGGATTGTGAGGCTATGAATGTATCATTGTGAGTCTTTGGTGTGTGTGTGTGTGTGTGTTTCTTAATTAGAATATAGGGTCTTTCAGGTTTGAATCCCTAGTTACTTTTGGTTTGGTTTGTTGTGTGTACTCCTATAGGGTCACCTTCATAAGTAATCATACTTCTTTCTGCTAGTAGGGGAACAATGACTATAACTTCAAAGAATTTATCATCAGTCCTGAGACTGACTTTACAGTAAGTAACACTTTGCACTTGACTTGTAACTCCATTATGGACCAAAATGATGTCATTACTGTACTTTTGAGGAAAGTGAAGATTATAGATTTATTTGTACAGTGAAGGGTTTCAATATTTACATAAGAAAACAAAGAACAGGGAAATGGGGGAAGAAAATAAAATATCTCAAAGAAAAAGTAAACAGGTTGTAGGTAAATGGTGTCATATAGAAACTACTGTAAAGTAAAATAATTTTTGTCTCTGGGCAGGTGACCAGGGTTTCTGCACTTTGTGTGGCCAAAGCAGGTGTTGATAGATGTTTCATCTACATACTCAGGGAATGTATGATAGTGAAGATTATAGATTTATTTGTACAGTGAAGGTTTCAATATTTACATAAGAAAACAAAGAACAGGGAATTGGGGGGAAGAAAATAAAATATCTCAGAGAAAAAATAAACAGGTTGTAGGTAAATGGTGTCATAGAGAAACTACTATAAAGTAAAATGTTCAAAGGGTTCATGTTAATGAACATGAGAAAGAGGACAACCATGAAATTCCTTTACAGTGACACACAGATGAAATAAGTAGATTACCAGCTAAAGTGCAGGACTGTAACAAATTAAAAGAAATATAAAACAAAACTAAACAACTGGAAAAGTAAAAATAGATGACAAATGTAATAGGCGATATGACACCTTTATTCAGAATTTCTATCTCACTGAAATGATATGCTGTCTCCCTCTTCTGAGATTCTAATTTGTATCTTTCTCTATAGGGGAGGAAGAGGGGGAGAATGCTCTTCTTAGTAATTCAGACAAGATAATGTCATGTGTCCATCCAGATAAAAGGGATTTCTGTGTTGATAGACTGCTTGGTACCAGAATTTCCTAGCAAAAGATCCCACTAAATTGCACCCAGCAAATTATCCTTTTGCCTGTACTGAGTTAGGCATCAAGCTTTCCACAGCCCCTGTTTCCTGTGGCTAGAATGTGGAAGGCTAACTACCCTTGGATGCTGTCAATCCCTAGAAGCTTGCCCTTTGAAGTCGTTGATGAGAGGCAAACATTTTCTCTCTCTGGCTGTCTCATGTCCAGATGCCCTGGCCACACTTCTGGTAAGTATCCACATTCTTGGATTTTCCCTGCTGCAGTTCTTCACTGTGCTTGCTTGATGATGCTAGTGCCACTTCTATGATCATTTTTCTGACAGACATAAAACTGATCCTTGGTGTGACTGGGATGAGCATAAGTCCAGCAGCCACAGTGACAGCTTCACTGCTTACTGTAGTTTATCTCCGAGAAAAGTTCAATGATGGTGCCACTCTTCAAGCAGTTCACCTGCTGAGACCATTAACCCTGATCCTCATGATGCTTGCAATGGCCACAGCTGCTTTGACTACAGTCGTGATGACTGCAGCAATTAGCCAGGACTGCTCATGAGAGAAGTTCAGTTATGACAAGCACTGGCTACCCAGTCAGAGTCCTGGGAGTAGGTTGCCTGGGAGAGACAGCAGTCACAGTCTTTCTCCTTGCCTTAACTTTATTCACCTCCCACTCAGGTGAAGGTTCTAAGCCACTGTGTGGTGGAGATGCCAAGCATGGATTTTTGTAAAAGAAAGAATAAATGACCCTGTGACAATGAGGTGTATTCCTAAAACTATGCCATATTAACAAGATGTATTAATCAGGGTTCTGTAGAGGAACAGAAGAGATAGTGTATACCTATGACTATATGTATATATGTATCACATATACTCATATACAGAGAGGGATATAAATATATATATGACTATATATACTATCATATATAAAGAAACATATATAGAAATATATAATTTTGTGTGTGTGTATGTGTATCCAACTATGTCAGAGTATAGGCTGATGAAAAGCACACACAGTGAACAGACAATAGCAGGGTAAATGTGAGACTGTGGGTAAATAGCAGAGTATGACCAGAATATCTCAACATGAAACAGACAGACAGAATAAATGATTGCCCCCTCACCAACTACTGGAAGCTTTAGGGAATTGCCAGTTTTATATAGGCTGCAACCAAAAGGTGTGACCCAGATTAAAAGGGATTCTTCCCACCTCAAAAAAATCTCATTTAAAGGTGAATCTTCCCACTGCAAATGATTTAACTAAGAAAAAAAAAAAAAATCCCTCACAGGTGTGTCCAGCCCCTTGGGTTTTAATTAATTCAAGATGTAGTCAATTTGCCAACGAAGACTAGCCAGCACAGCATGTAACATTATGGTAAGTGAATTAGGTCTCAATAAATTTGCACTTACAAAAGAAAAATTTATACTGAATTAATACAACATGCTCATGACTACTTTTTAAATGTCAGCAATATCATTGTCCTTGTAACTTGTTTTCTATCCCAGAGACAATATAGATAATCTTTATTTAATAATTTTTTAGAAAGCTTTAAATGATAGACTGAAGAGAAAAAAAAAAAAAAAAACAGAAATACAACAGGATGAGAGGAGTTAAGATACACTGGGATTTTCTTTCTAGTAAAAGAATCTGACATTCTACCTCTTCCTAGAATTCTTGACTGCTCAGTAGGCAGTAATTAACATTTGCAAAGGCATGTTCTCTGATGTCTCTACGAGCCTGATTTTATGCCACACACACTTATTACAACATCAAGAAAACTTTCACCATCCTTATAGATGAATGTTATTTTCCACTGGACATGGCTTCCCTATGCTCACTGCAGCCTATAAATATGAAGGAATCACAAAACAAATTAGCTTCTTAATATTAAAAATTACATAGAATTTGAAATGTTCTACATTTAACATCAAACATAGAATTTCTAATTTTAATGTTAAACACAGTATTATTTGCTTAGTGTTTACATAGGAGCACACTTACCCTTCCAGCAAGTGTGCCAGTTATATGTTGCTCTTATAAAAGTTCACCTACATTGTATTAAATAATGAATTGAAAAACAATATTCTGTACACTGAAACAAAATAGGTAAACAAATAAAATATTTTAATATCTATTGAATTCCGATAGGTTGATATATGTTTCACTGGGAAAATTTTTCAAATGTACTTCACAAAAGGGTAGTTCAATATTCCAACTTTATGTTTAAAATAAAATTTTATGTCTCTATATTTCCTCACTTATTTGAACTTATATGATCTAATATACAGTTTAGTTACAGCATTCTGCCAATAAATTTGGTATCCAAACACTTGGATTAGCTTTATAAACAGGGAGCTAGATTTTATCATGGATAAAATCTCTAAATCTAGGAACAGAGGTTTTAGTTTTCTGTATCAATCTCTCTTTTAGAATAACTTTCAAACTTTGCTAAATATTATTTTCATTCTTTCTACTTATCTTTACAGTTTCTAAAGGATTTATGTACTTAAATGTGAAGAGACAGTGTGAGGAGATATAGAAAGCTTGGAAATAACCTTTAACAAAACCATTTAAAGTAGGCATAACAATGGGACAGGTACACACAGTCCTGGAAAAGCACAGTCAGTTTTTCTTAGCTTAGTTACAGTTAAATGAAAGAAAGTTGAGAAATTTAAGGTAAGGGAATGAGCCAAAGTTTAGCTGCTGATGTCATTGATGATATAAATAGAATTACATTTGATCTTCCCAAGGAAATGCATCCCTCGAGACTGCCAGATAAGCCAGGAAAGAAAGAAGTTTCTAAACCATCAACAGTAGAGTTCCTAAAGCACAGCCCTCAAAATAAGATGGCTTTGTCCTCCATATGTTGATAAAATACTTGGAATATTGAACCCCGACTCCCAAATAGCACACATGTAAATTTTAGTGAACAAAGTAGAAACTCTTCTGTGTGTCTAATCACAACTCAGAGTCTACAACAAAATGAACTTTATTATTCCAGTATTTTTACAGTAACTATAAAGAGGATGACATTGGTAACATTGTACAACAGCCATCAAACTTCTAATGTGATAGTTAATGGTCTCACCAACCAAAGAATGTATAGCAAGACCTGCCAAGAGAGGGGTTGATAGCAACTCAATTTTTGAAAAAGCATTTTTTGTAAGTAAAATTAAATATTCTAAATTGGAAAAAGCACATGAAGCTATGGTGTATAGCAATGTCATAAGTTTGTTTCTCCCTCAAAGGAAGAGATTGAAATATATATTAGAGACAACAGCCTTAATTCAGCTAGAAGAAGAAGGAGGAGGAGGAAAAGGAGAAGGAGGAAGAGGAGGAGGAGGAGGAGGAGG
>NC_034595.1:25599863-25606879 GCF_900095145.1 Mus pahari | reverse complement strand
AAGAAGAAGAAGAAGAAGAAGAAGAAGAAGAAGAAGAAGAAGAAGAAGAAGAAGAAGAAGAAGAAGAAGAAGAAGAAGAAGAAGAAGAAAGAGGAAAGGAAAACAGAAAAAAGAAAAAAGAAAGAAGGAAAGAAAAAACCCAAAATTGTTCTTAATCCAAAGTGCATGACAAGCTTAGACAGGCAGTTCATGGCTTTCGATACTCCAGGTCTTAGAACATGTTTGTGATAATCTACATAGTTTGCCTCTTTTATATGAAATAAAAAGTTGACTACAATGCAATTCTATTACACATCAATCTTTCTATTAACTTGTGTTAATGACAGTCATAAGTATCTAAGAAGTAAAGACCTGATTTTAAAAAACAAATAAACAAAGTAACAAATCACCCTCAGTTTGTGGTCACAGCATTCATTCTTTGGTCAAACATTCATTTAAACATCATTTCTCTTTCACTGTAGCCTTCCTTCCACTCCTATCATTTATATGCAAGTATATGTATTTGTGGGTATAAATATTAAAAGATTATGTATCTATTCAAGATACATATATCATTAATGTTATTACAACATTGTCCTGAGAAACAAGGTGACTGGAATTATGTGACTTTTTCTCTTTTTGTGTAATGTGCAGTTTTCATAATTTTCATTGTATATATTAGGATGGCCTGGACCTTATAATATAGCTCAGATTACTGAAAGTAATCAGCGTCAGCCTTTTGGATGTTAGAATTAAATGCATGATTCACCAACAACACATGGTGTGGATTTTTATAATAGCTCTATATTCTAGTTGGTTCTTTGTCAACTCGACACAAGATAGAGTCATCTGGGGAGAAGATATCTTAATCAAGAAAATGACTTTATCAGTCTGTGAGGTGTTTGCTTAATTAATAATTAATGAGAGAAGATGCAGTCTACTGTGAACAGTGCCAACCCTGGGCAGGTGGTCTTGGATTGTATGAGAAAGCTGAATACATACTCAATGGAGAGAATCTTGACGAAATCCAATGGAAGTCAGGAGTAAGACAGAGCTATCTACTATCCACAGAATTTTCAATATTGTGTTTAAACCACTAGCTGGAGCAGTAAGTCAAGAGAAGTAAATTAAAGTAATATAAATATGAAAAGAATTCAAAATATCCCTATTTACTGATGAAAGGATATCATAATATTAGGGATTACAAAAATACTACCAGGAATATTTTTCAAGAAAAAAAAAAACTCAGCAATGTAACAGGAAACAAAATCAACTGATATAATCAATAGATTTTCTCTACATCAACAAGAAATATAGAAAGAAACAGGTCATACACATACACCCATTCACAATGGCACCAAAGAAGATAAAATAAAGCAAGGAAGTGAAGGACTTCTATTTAAAACAAGCCTTCAAACCTCTGAAGAGAGCAATAAAGACACTAGAGAACGGAAAGCCACTCCATAATCATGGATTGGCATAATTAACATTGTGAAAATGATTTCTTCCCATTAGTTACTTACAAATCAATGAAATCTCAATAAAAATTCACATAGTACTTGTCAGAGAAATATAAAAATACATAATAAAATTCATATGCAACCAGAAAAGACTCTGGATAGCCAAAACAACACTGAGTAATAAATAATAATAATAATAATAATAAAATAATAATAATAATAATAATAATAATAATAATAGAAGAATGCAACATGGGTTGCAATTACAAATCTTAAGATATATTGAGAAATGAAACCAACTGATACTGGCAATAAATAAATAAATAAATAAATAAATAAAACAAATAGACATGTAGAACCAGTAGGAGAAAATAGAAGGCCCAGACATGAGTACAAATGTCTCTGTAATTAAATATTTGACAAATTTCCAAAAATAACATATTATGGAGAAAAGAAAACATATTAAACAAATTGTGCTGGAAAAAAATGAATGTCCACATGCAGAAGAATTTATAAATTTGCACTCGTATCTATCACCTTGCACAAAAACCAACTCCAATGAGATCCAAGATATAAATGCTAAGCCTAAAACACTGAAAATGCCAGAATAAAAACATAAATAGTCCCATACATGATATAGGTGTAGGGAAGGACTTTTTTCTTTTTTCTTTTTTCTTTTTTTTTAATTTAATTTTATTTGTAATTCATTTTTCACACTACATATTCCATTCCCTGCCCCTCCCCATCCACCCTCCAATTGCACCACATCCCATATGTCCTCCCCACCCCACCCCCAGCTCCATGTGGATGCCCCCAACCCCTACCCCACCTGATCTCTAAATTCCCTGGGGCCTCCAGTCTCTTGAGGGTTAGGTGCTTCATCTCTGAATGAACATAGACCTGGAAGTCCTCTACTGTATGTGTGTTGGGGGCCTCATATCAGCTGATGTATGCTGTCTGTTTGGTGGCCCAGTGTTTGAGAGATCTCAGTGGTCCAGATTACTTAAGACTTCTGGTACTCCTACAGAATCACCCTCTCCTCAGCTTCTTTCAGCCTTCCTTAATTCAACAACAGGTGTCACCAAATAACTGCATCTGACTCAACTGCTTCTTGGGTCTTTTGGAGGGCAGTCATGATAGATCCCTTTTTGTGAGCACTCCATAAACTCAGTAGTAGTGTCAGGCCTTGGGACCTCCCCTTGAGCTGGATCCCACTTTCAGTCTGTCACTGGATTCTTTTCCTCAGGCTCCTCTCTAATTCCCTCCCTGTAATTATTTCAGACAAAAACAATTATGGGTCAGAGGTGTGACTGTGGGATGGCAACCCCATCCCTCACTTGGTGTCCTGTCTTCCTGCTGGAGGTAGGCTCTATAAGTTTCTTCTCCCTACTGTCAGGCATTTCATCAAAGGTCCCTCCCTATGAGTCTGGAAAATCTCTTACCTCTCAGGTCTCTGGTGCATTCTTGGGGATCCCCTCAACCTCCTATTTCCTGAGGTTGACTGTTTTATGTTCTTTCTGCTAGCCCTCAGGGCTTCAGTCCTTTTCCCTCATGCACTACCAGATCAGGTTCCCCACTACCCCCCACTGACCCCCAGCCTGTCCACCTTCCCTCACAAGTCCCTCCCTCCATCCCCACATGGGATAGCTTTCTTCTCTCTTCCAAGTGACTGAGGCATCCTCACTTAAGCATTTCAGCTTGTTGAGCCTTTTGAATTCTGTGAACTCTATCATGTATTCTGTATGGCTGTATGTGTTTTTTCTTTTTCTTTTTCTTTTTTTCTATTTTTCTTTTATCCTTTTCTTTGTTTTTTTTGCTAATATCCACTTATTAGTGAGTACATACCATTGTGAGTCCTTTTGGGTCTGAGTTGCCTCACTCAGATGATATTTTCTACTTCCATCCATTTGCCTGCAAAAGTCAGGATGTCCTTGTTCTTTATAGCCGAGTAGTATTCAATTGTGTGAATGAACCACATTTTCTGTATTCATTCTTCTGTTATAGGACATCTAGGTTGTTTCCAGCTTCTGGCTATCACAAATAAGGCCACTATGAACATAGTGGAACAGGTACCCCTGTAGCATGGAGGGGCATCTTTTGGATATATTCCCAAGAATGGTATATCTGGGTTTTCAGGTAGATCTATTTTCAATATTCTAAGGAACCTCCAGATAGATTTCCAGAGTGGTTGTACCAGTTTGCAATCCCACCAGCAATGAAGGAGTGTTACTCTTTTTCCAGATCTTTTCCAACACGTGTTGTCACCTGAGGTTTTTGATCTTAGCCATTCTGATTGGTGTAAGGTAGAATCTCTCAGTCATTTTGATTTGCATTTCTCTGATCACTAAGGACTTTGAATATTTCTTTAGATGTTTCTCAGCCATTCGAGATTCCTCAGTTGTGAATTCTCGGGTCTAGTTGTATAACCCATTATTTTGATTGGGTTGTTTGGTTTTTTTGGTGATTAACTTCTTGAGTTCTTTATATACTTTGAATATTAGTCCTCTATAGGATGTGGGGTTAGTGAAGATTTTTTTCCCAATCAGTAGGTTGCTGATTTGTCTTATCAACTATGTCGATAAGCCTTACAGAAGCTTTCCAGTTTTATGAGGTCCCATTTATCAATTCATGATCTTAGAGCATGAGCCACTGGAGTTCTGTTTATAAAATTTCACCCTCTGCCAATGAGTTCAAGGCTCTTTCCCACTTTCTCTTCTACTAGATTCAGTGTATCTGGTTTTATATTGAGGTCTTGATCCACCTGGACTTGAGCTTTGTACAAGGTGACAAATAGCCAGTTAGACAAGCACTATTTATTGAAGATGCTTTCTTTTTTCCATTGTATATTTTTGGTGTCTTTGTCAAAGATCAAGTGATCATAAGTGTGTGGTTTTATTTCTGGGTCTTCTGTTCAATTCCACCTATCAACATGTCTGTCTCTGTACCAAACCCATGCAGTTATTATTGCTATTGCTCTGTATTAAACTTGAGGTCAGGGATGGTGATTCCCCTAGTTGTTCTTTTATTGTTAGGAATTGTTTTCGCTATTCTGGGTTTTTTTTTTTTTTTTTGCCTTTCCAGATGAATTTGAGAATTGATCTTCCCATGTCTTTGAAGAATTGTGTTGGGATTTTGATGGGGATTGCACTGAACCTATAGATTGCCTTTGGTAGGATGGCCATTTTTACTATGTTAATTTTGCCAATCCATGAGCATGAGAGATCTCTCCATTTTCTGAGATCTTCTTCTATTTCTTTCTTGAGAGATGTGAAGTTATTGTCATACAGGTCTTTCACATGTTTGGTTTGAGTTACCCCAAGATATTATATACTACTTGTGACTATTGTGAAGGGAATTGTTTCCATAATTTCTTTCTCATCCTGTTTGTCCTTTGTGTAAAGAAAGGCTACTGATTTACTTGAGATAATGTTAAATCCAGCCACTTGCTGAAGTTTTTATCAGCTGGAGAAGTTCTTTGGTAGAATTTTTGGGGTCACTTACTATCAGGTCATCTGCAAATAGTGATACCTTTTTTTCTTCGTTGACAGTTTGTATCTCCTTAAACTCTTTTTGTTGTCTTATTGTTCTAGCTAACACTTTGAGTACTGTATTGCATACATATGGGGAGAGTGGGCATCCTTGTCTTGTCCCCAATCTCAGAGGGATTGCTTCAAGTATTTCTCCATTTAATTTGATATTGGCTGTTGGTTTGCGGTAAATTGCTTTTATTATGTTTAGGTATGGGCCTTGAATTCCTGATCTCTCCAATACTTTTAAAATGAAGGGGTGTTGCATTGTGTCAAATGCTTTTTCTGCATCTAAGAAGATGATCATGTGATTTTTTTCTTTGAGTTTGTTTATATAGTGGATTACATTAATGGATTTTCATATGTTAAACCAACCTTGCATCTCTGGAATGACGCTTACTTGATCATGGTATTCTACAAACTTCTTGTACCTTTATGTCCATCTCTTTCTTTAGGTTGGGGAAATTTTCTTCTATGATTTTTGTTGAAGACATTTTCAGGTCCTTTGAGCTGGAAATCTTCGTTCTCCTCTATTCCTGTTATTCTTAGATTTGGTCTTTTCATTGTGTCCTGAATTTCCTGGATGATTTGGGTTAGGAAGTTTTTATGTTTTGAATTTCCTTTGACAGTTGTGTCAGTCTCTTCTACCATATCTTCTACACCTGAAATTCTCTCTTCCATCTCTTGTATTCAGTTGGTAATACTTACATCTGTAATTCCTGACCTCTTTCCTAGGTTTTTCCATTTCCAGGTTTGCCACCATTTGTGTTTTCTTTATTGTTTCTACTTCTACTTTTAGGTCTTGGATCGCTTTATTCGATTCCTTCACCTGTTTACCTATGTTTTCTCGTATTGCTTTCAGTGAGTTATTGATATCCTCCTTAAAGGACTCTATTATCTTCATGAGATAGGATTTTAGGATAGATTCCTGATCTTCATGTGTGGTGGTGTATTTAGGGATTGCTGTGGTGCGAGAACTGAGTTCTGATGATTCCCACATATTTTGGCTTCTGTTGCTTATGGTCTTGTGCTTGCCTTTCACCATCTGTACATTCCTGGTATTTGTAAATCTAGGTGACTGTATGGAGTCTGCCTCTTTTGTCCCTAGGTTGCTTCAGGTCTCCTGGTAGACTTGTGGCCCTGGCTGTTTCAGACCACCTGTGGGGTCTTCTAACTGGGGGCTCTTCTCAGGGGCAGAGAAGCTGCTGATCTGTTGCCCTGGCTGCAGTAGATCTCCTGGGAGGCCTTCAGACTGTTGGATCTTCCATGGAGCAGTCCAGCTGTTGTCCAGCTGTGCTGAGAGCATTTGATGCTCAACTGCTCTGAGTGCAGAAGATCCTCAACTGCTCTGAGTGCAGTGGGGCCCCTGGGATATATTGGGATATGGAGTCTTCAGGAGAGCAGATCAACTTGGGGTCTCCCACTAAGGCCAGACCATGCAGCCCTCTGCTATATATGTGTCAGGCGCCTCAGACCAGCTCATGTATGCTGCCTGGTTAGTGGCTCAATGTCAGAGAGATTTCAGGGGTTGCATTAGTTGATACTGCTTCCTATGGTATTGCCTCCTCTGCTTCTTCCAGCCTGCCCCTAATTCAACCACAGGGGTTGACTTTAGTTCAATAGTAGGGCCTCTCAGAGGACAGTCACGCTAGGTTCCTGTCTGTAAGTACACAATACATAAGTAATAGTGTTAGGCCTTGAAACCTTCCCTTGAGATGGATCCTAAGTTGGACTGTCACTTGACCACCTTTCCCCAGTCTCTTCTCCATTTTTGTCCCTGTAGTTCTTTTAGATAGGAACAGTTCTGGGTCAGAATCTTTGACTGTGCGATGGCAACCCCATCCTTCCACTTGATGCCCTGTCTTTCTACAGGAGGGGGACTCTACAAGTTTCATCTCACCATTGTTAAGCCTTTTACCAAAGATTCCTCCCTTTGATTCCTGAGGGTCTCTCACGTCTCGGGTCTCTGGTACATTCTAGAGGGGAGTCAGATGTAGATACTTACACATGTTTGTGTTTCCTCTTTAAGGACTTCTACCTGTTTAGTAAT
>NC_034595.1:25563988-25580865 GCF_900095145.1 Mus pahari | reverse complement strand
AAAACCGTGGAAGCGAAGACACCATGCTTGTGCTGCAGCTACTCTGGGTACTGTGACATCCAGCAATTCAGGAACAGGCAGGGAGTATCCTGATCTTGGAGTTGGAGAGATTAATTGAAGTACCACGGGAAGTAGAACAGTGACTTCCCAAAGAGATCCATGTCCAAGTTTCCCTAGCACCTGACTATGTACTTCAAATGGACGAAGGTGAGGACTTGGGGGTTGAGAGGCTCCACTGTATTATCTGGGTGGCACTGACAAAAGAAGGATGCCAGCAGCCTTTAGGACCTAGAAAGGACAAAGAAAACCCTATGCACCCAGAACTGTCTGAAAAAGACTGTAACCCTCACAAAACCTTTTAAAATTTATTTCCTTTATTTGGTACTATTGAAGAATGACCCTAGGATCTCATGCATATTAGGTAAGAGCTCTACCACTGAGCCACGGCCCAGCCTTCATAATGCAATATGTACACCGAGTCCTGTGAGAATGACCCTGTGTTGCTTTAAACTAACACAGGAGCTGCTACGCTGCTCCTGTGACCATAGCAGCAATAGGAAGCCAATATCCAGATACTGAAGCGCCTAAGCCTAGTTGTGAACAGTTTCAGTTGATGCAATTAAAGTCTAGCTTTGTCTGGAACATTTCTAAACCTGGCTCTCTGGTTCTCCTAAAGATTTCGTAAAACTTTTCTGACAGAAAACTTCCTGCCAGAACAATTGGAAGACAGTTGTTTGGAACATCTTAATACCAGTAACTGTAGAAAAAAGGCCTTCCTTTTGTTAGTGGAAGATATTGAACCTAGAGAAGAAAGTATGTAGTAAATATGTTATATTTTCCATCTGCCAGTTGCTCATCAGAAACCAAATAAGGCTAGAAACCTGCAAATGGGGTGGGAAGGAAAGGGTGTAACAGGATGAATGAATCAGTATCATCCACTTAATCTTCTGTTCTCCTTAAGTGAGATATATCAGGGGCTTTAAAATTGTTTATAAAAACGAAATGAGCAAAAAACACACTTCTAGGAAGTGTTAAATCAACTATAACAACTGAGTTTTGTGCAGTTTTAATTGTAACATTTTCATGAAGATAGTGATATATCATATTCTAGCCCTGATAGGCTATGTCTAATAAGCTTAATTGATTGAAGTCCAACAAGGTCTTTAATACAATATGGCAGAATGACTTGTTTCTTCCCACAGAAAGAAACAAGAAAGATTTTTCTCCTACTGCCATCTGTTTTCTCTGTCTGGAAATTTTCATATGAAAATCACACATACCCAGAGTATTCTGGCAAACAGTCTTGGCAGAACTCATTAGAAAAGCTGGCAGAGTCCATAAAGGGGAAATCTCAAGAATAAGTGGTATTCTCCTTTGTGGAACAGCAAAGTTATAAATCTGATTTCTGAAGCCATGTTCTTGGGGGTAGCATCACTAGTTCTAAGAAAGAAGTACATAAGTCAGGCCTTTTCACTACAACCAATTCCACTGGCATTTTGTGACTTATAACCAGAACAGTTCTGGTAAACACAACATATAAGAAGAGCTGAGACTCATTAAAAATGGAATGAGTACCCAGAGAGTAAAGTTCAGTTAATTAGCTCAAGTTCATTTTTTGACAGTTATATAAGTTTATTATAGAAAATTCATAAACATTAATGCAAGATCACATATAGGCTTATGCTCTGGCACCTGACAAATACTTATAACCTAGAAATTCTGTCGTCTCCCACTTTCCTTAATCATTATATATTGACAATGAGTCCTGATTCAAGATTAAAAATAAAAAAGACAGAATTGTAGATAGTTACTACCATGGCAGGAAATATCTCATAGCTCATATTGTTAGATTAAAAACCAGTCACAAGAAAAGAGCCAGCCAGCAGAGTAATAAAGCTATGGCCACTTATTTATATAGTTTGTTCTAACTGATTCATGATCTACAGGATGATGACTGGTGAGTGCTCTTAGATTTATCAACTTCTTTACGTGTGGCCAAGGTTCTTACCTAGAATGAGTATATATGCAAACACTTTGCCTTATGTAGGATGCAGAGGAAGAAGAAATATCTATTCAGCTGTGTACAATCTGACTGCATTTTATGAATCTGTCCAATCACATTAGGATTTTCCATAACTTACTTAGACCATCTGCACTGGATTTATTGCTGGCTGCATGCAAAACTAGCAGTGCAGGGAGATGATAAAGAAAGCCGAAAAGAAGCACATGCAATTTCATATGTATTAAGTGTCTATATGGAGGAAACATTGAAAGATAAAAGAGATTTCAAATAGTGCCAGGATACCAGATGAGATGCTGATTGCAAGACACTGACATGACATTCTTTTGAAGTAATCCTGAATAAACTTCAGAGCACATGACAAAAAAAAAAGGTGCAGCAACAGTTTTGTTGGGGTTATCTTGATTAATGCTTTCATGTGGAAAGATGAATCTGACTAACAAGGTTCTGGAGAGTCTTTGAATGAAAGCCAAGTAGGAACAAGGTTGTTTGACCTCAGAAACAGCCTAATACAAACATTGAGTTGAACCTTGGAAAGCCTGCCCTGTGGTGACTTAAAGTCTATCCAACCCCCTTTATCTTTCCTAAAAATAACTGTTAGAAGTCTCTTCATTCCATTATGGAAGTGCAAGCTAAATAATAGATTTTAGTGCACATTCAATGTCTATTAGGTGTTGCAGTGTTTTTACAATCAGCTGTGAAGTGTTTTCAAAAACCTGATAAGGATGAGAGACATGGATGGCGCTGGAGTAGATTGTGCTCTAACATCAGGGAATGGCTGGTATTTCTAAAACCAATGAAAGAATACTCAGTTAAATTTTCTATTCAATCATGTATGTGATAATAAGTAAGACTCTGTTGTGATAAGACATGGGTCCAGGAGATAAGTCCATTATCTACACTGAGGTCAAGTTTCTAAACTTCAAGTTGAAAACATTTTAAATATTTGGGCAAGTTTCTTTTACTGAAAGCATAAATGAAATTAAAACACAAGCTCCATTTTAGTACCTTATCACTGAAAAACACAGATGGAAGGAAACATAGTACATTTTAATTAACATTTCATAAATTAATTTTCATGATTTATCCTCACCCCATTTTTCTTTCAACAAAATGTTACTATATAGCCTAGGCTGACCTTGAATTAGCATTCTTCCTGCCTCAGACTATCCAGTGAATTCTTCCATGGTCATTTTGTTCCTCTCTCTTGATATCACTTTTTAGAAAACTAATTTGGAACTACTGAGTCATTTTTCCAGAATTATATATTCTAAATGTGAAAGCTAAGATTAATAGTTTTTCCCATAGAATATTGTTTAAAGGTAGAATACAAAGAAGATGAGATGTCTGCTATATTATCAAATTATTATCAAATATTCTAGTAGCCTCTCTCTCTCTCTCTCTCTCTCTCTGTGTGTGTGTGTGTGTGTGTGTGTGTGTGATAGTACACATGTGAAATAAGAGGACAGATTGCAGGAACTGGTTTATTCTGCCCACCACATGGAGCCCAAGGACAAAACTCAGTCATCAGGTTTGTAGCAAGCACTTTACCCACTGAGCCATCTCCCAAACCCTTATGGCATCTCCTCTCATAGTACATACAATTACCATGATATCTCTATAGCAAAAAAGTATATAGTCTCATTGATATATAATGGAATCTAAACTATATTGTAAAGCTTGCTCTGAGTTCCATTTAAGTACCAAGTATAAAATTAAACATAGTTGTGTCAGATACCAAAACCAGATTATTTTCTTAACAAGCAAAGTAATTTCTGGGGCATACATAACTTCACAATGAAGCAAAGAAACAGAGTTATAGGCATGAATTTACTTATTTTCAAAATAATTACTCTACTAACGGATCACTATTAGGAGCCAATTAATTAGTTTTCTACTTAGAATTGTGAAAAACCTGAGCAAAGTATAAAATGGACCATGTTTTCTCAAGAAGATTTCAAAGCAAAGCAATTTAAAATGCAAAATATAATATAATGGAATAGTATAGGAAATACTAAATGCACTGAACAGGTCAAAATTGTAAGTAAGATAAAATTCTCTATTTCATTTCATTGAGAAGGAAAGTCTGGAAAGAGGGTGAAATATCAAAATTTTATGACATAGAGAGTGCTCTGTGACAGTGGTGCTTAACATAAAATGAGGAAGGTTGCTTAATCATGGGGTTTAACATGGTGAAATGCTTCACTGAAATGTTGAGGAAGCCACTAACTTAATGCTGGATTTGGAGAAATTAGGGAAGCAAACACTGCTTGAGAAGAAAAGGGACCAATTCCAGATGCACAATTTACTACCTCACATCAATATAAAGTACATTTCACTGGGACTGGAAAGATGGCTCACTGGGTAATTATGCTTTTGTGCAAGCATGATGAACAGAGCTTGAAGACCCAGATGTATTGGTGTGCATTGGGGGAGCAGAAAATCTCAAGAGTTCATTGGCCAGCCAGTGCAGCAGAAACTAGGCTTCCCTAGCACAGTGGGACACCATGTCTCAAGGAAATAAGATGTCACAAGTGATAAATGAAGATACCTCATACTTCTGTGTCCTCTGCATATGCACACACAGGTGTTCACACCTGCACACTCACCTGAATATCTTCCCCCATTCCTATCCTCATTAAATATCGCCTATTGTTTTTTTTTTCTTCCTGTAAATTAATTTTCTGAGTAACTACCATGTATCATCAAGCATCACACTAGGCACTGCCCTTTATTCTTGAAGGACCATAACATAACTATTTTTCTTTCCCAGTCTTGCAATCTTTAAATTCTTATTCAGCAATTGTACTGAGAGGAGGACAAATGAGAAGGAACAAAGCAAAATTAATATCTGACCTCATAACATTTATAGCTCTACAGGAAGACTGAGCCCCAGACTTAAACAACTTTATAAAATGTTTTCTACCTTTTTAGAACAGTGATTATTTAGGTAAGATGGCTGAATGGATGAATGAATGAATGAATGAATGAATGAATGAATGAATGACCTATGTGTCGAAGAAGCTCCAGAAGTATTGACATGTAGGAATAAACTGTAAAGCAGAAATGCAAAGCCACTTTCACTTAGGAATAACATTACCTCCACAAGGCCCTATCCTGAAAGTAACTTGACTGCATTGTAAAGGAACATAATTCATCTACAGCCTATCTGAGTACAGTCAACCACAGAGGGAAAAGACTACAGTTAAAAATGAACGAGGTTTATTGACTAAATTCATGAATACAACTAGGATCCCATTTTGAAATTTAATTCCAAGGTCAAAGTTATTTTAGGTCATTTCTAGCACACATTTTTCATTACATTTGTTGCACATATAATAAAACACAGTTGGTACACTCTTGTTTGCTGTTCGAAGTGACAAAATAATTTCTGATTGGTCTTTATATCAATCATACATGGCGAAGATAAATCAGCTATATCTTATAAATGAGCAAAGTTATTTTCTGGCAACTAGAGCACATAAAGTGGAATATAAAACATCCTCTGAGGTCTTAGTTTTATTGAAAAATCATGATGGCTATTAAAACTATAAAAGAAAAATTATTTTCTTTGTGAAAAGGTTCCTCCAAAACTAAGTCTGTCTACAAGATGACATATTTCCTACCACCATGATAATGGACTGAACTTCTGAAATGTAAGTAAGCCAGCTCCAATTAAATATTTCCTTTATAAGTGTTGCCTTGATCATGGTATCTCCTCACAGCAAGAAAACACTAACTAAGACAGTTTGGGTCTTGCTTTGGTGCAATCTGCGTATGCTATGTTACCTTCCTCCCTTTTGCCATATGTACATCTGCTCTGTCATTCTTTGTTGGAAGTATGTAAGTTGTATTCTGACTTCATTGAACCTCATATTTAAGAGATTTCTTTGAGTCTCAGGGAATACATTGCACATTTGAACACTGTTGTGACTATTTAAGAGCATACGGAATTTGGAACTTGGAATGAACGTGTTTGGTATCATGAGATGCACATGAACATATGAGGATTAAGGTGGAATGTTGGGTTTTCAATGTAAAATGTCTCGATAGGTTCATGTGTTGGTACAAATAGTTAACTGCTGCTTGTGCTGTTTGAGAAAGTTATGGACCCTTTCAGAGGTTAAATCCATGGTAGGGGAAGTGGGTCACTAGGGATGGGCCTTGATGTTTTTTAGCTTGCCCCCATTTCTTATTCTGTCTCTACTTCCTGATTGCAGAATCAATATGAGAGGCAGTTTTCCACTCTTGCCACAAACATCTGCAACCATGATGAACTTGCATTACGCTCTGAAGTTAAAGCTTCCATTGCATCTTCTCAGGTAGTTTGTCACATCAATGACATATTGATAAATACATTTAGCTATAGACAGCATGTTTTGATGAAAAACCAACAAGTGTCTTCATAGAAATTGACAAGTTTCTTCTAAAATCCATATGAAATTGCAACGGGTCTACATTAAACAAAACAATCTGTTAGAAAAATAAAAAATATGAACTCCCACTTCTCAGATTGAAAGCTAACTACCTAATAACAGTAATCGAAAGTCTTTCAAGTGGACATATAAATCAATGAAATAAAATTAAAATTAGATAAACCTTCCTTATAATAATGGCCAACTGATTTGTCTATAGTAGTGCCAGAACAATAATTTCTTTTTAGAAATATTACAAATGCTGGGCAGCTATATGCTAAGGAATATAAATCTGCACTTGAAGGAAACAAAAGTCATCAGTGGTCTTACCCAGGTATGTAACCTGTGTGATTCAATACAGACCTGCAGGGTAATATGTGTTCACCAGTGACATGGGAGCATGATTCAGAACCTCTATCCAACACTACTGGTATGGCACATAGTATGTGCCCAATGGTGATATAATTGCCAGCATGAGTGAAGGCTCTAGATCCTACACAAGAGAGGAAACATGCCATATTTGTCTTTCTGAATCTGGATAATTTCACTTAATGTTGTGTTGATGTCGAAGTCCATCCATTTTCTAGGAAATATCATTATTTCATTACATGTATGTGCTTTGTTCTCCTGATGATAGGCATTAAGAATGATATGAGACAGAATCTCAAAGAAGTTTAAATTATTGAACTGATGACTAAGAATGTTGAATAATGGGGCTGGAGAGATGGCTCAGTGGTTAAGAGCACCAACTGCTCTTCCAGAGGGACTGAGTTCAATTCCCAACAACCACAGGGTGGCTCACAACCATCTGTAATGGGACCTGATGCCCTCTTCTGGTGTGTCTGAAGAGAGCAATGGTGTACACATATTAAATAAATAAATAAATAAATAAATAAATAAATAAATAAATAAATAAATAATCTTTAAAAAAAGAATGTTGAATAATTTTGAAAATATTTACTGACCATTTGCATCTCTTCCATTGAGAACTGTCTTGTCTATTCATCTGCCGTAGTGAGTATCCATAACAAAAATATTCTACTCATACTGCGTTCTTTCAACTCACAGTGGGCTCCTCA
The DNA here is from genome assembly GCF_900095145.1 of Mus pahari. Classification (NCBI taxonomy): domain Eukaryota; kingdom Metazoa; phylum Chordata; class Mammalia; order Rodentia; family Muridae; genus Mus; species Mus pahari. The sequence goes on along the minus strand of NC_034595.1, from coordinate 25,573,351 downwards.
GTAGATCTTGATTCTTTACAAAGAGAAGTGACCTATATCTTTATTTTGGAGTGGTCTGGATCACTTTTCTTCCTGCATATATCTCTAAAACCATAAAAGATGTCCTGTTCCCATGTATAGAGCCCTGACAGGAACAAGACCTCTCATTTAGGAAGCCCTGTTTTCCTCAAAGAAAATTTAAATCTCCTGGAGTCAGAATAGAAATCTAAAACTCCTTACTACCTTGTACAGAACTGGCTAGTAAATGACCTCAGCTTTGACATAAAGGATTTCTGAAAATCCCATTTAAAAAAAAAAAAAGTCTATCGTAAATTTATTATAGAAACCACAATATGTTTGACAAGTTGTCAAACTGGATTTTTGCTTTGCTCTGGGTTCCTTCAACTACTTCTATCTACCTTAAAAATAAAAGATCAACTTTATATATGGCATATGCATATGGCAAAATTTATGTATATGATATTCTAGAAATAATAATAAAATAGAATTTTTCAGTCTACTAAAAATGATTGCATATATGTTACATTTACTCCCCTCATTAAATCACAAATCTCTTAAATGATAGTTATAAATATTGAGAGCAAACAAATGGTTTGCTATTCCTTCTGGGACTTTTTAAATATTATTGAATTTACTAAACAATGAAATGCCCTAATTTTTTAATCCAAATACTTTTTCTTAGTTCTCATATATTTTCAGAAATAACTTTTTCTTCCTAATTCCCAATCTTGGCTACATTTCCTGCTAATTTTGAACATATGTCATATTCAAAATATGTTACTTTTCCAAAACAAATTTTGGCAAGAATGATTTGGGGGACTGGGGAATTGCGATCCTGGAACAAAGAAACCAAGCTATGTGATGCTGCTACAGCACAGGACTTTCATTTATTGCTCTTGTTTTCTTTTCTCTCTTTTTTACAGCCTTCTTTGGGTACACCATGGCCAGGTGGCATGTGAGGAGTGACAGTTTATGAAATGCTGTCGTAACAAAGAACACATCCTGAAGTTTCCATCTTACTTGTAAATTTGTCTTCAAAAGTAATCTCACAAATATTAATATCCTTGTAAGACATATATTGTGAAAAGAAGTTAAGATCCTAATAACAGGAAGAATTTAAGTTATATTTGAAAGCAGTAAGCTGATAATAAAGTGCACAAAGTTCCTCAGGACCTGACATCCTCAGGATGATGGCATTTGGAGAATACATTTCCAGTCACATAAGACTGTTTTATAATTTGTTATTAACATTAAATGGAGAGAAATGACCATTTAACATATTAAAGTGACTCAAGTGTACTACCACAATATACCCAGCAATTCATGATCAAGGCATATGCTAAAACACTTGAGAAGAGGAAACTTCTGGTTTCATTGGAAAGACAGTTATGTCAAATGATGATTTCCTGAAACCAACATAGATAAAAGAATGTTTTGCTAAAGCAGACACATGAAGAAGTGTTTTCCTGAAGAGGACACAGGAGAAAGAATACCTTGCTAAAGCAGACTTGTGAAGGAATGTTTTGTTGAAGCAGGCAAAGATGAAAGAATGTTTTGCTATAGCACACACATAAAAAGACTCATGATGTTAAGAAGGATCTAAAAGATGATAGACAATACTAGACGGTATTGTTATACCTTGCCAGTCCTTAATGGTCATTGTTTATCGTAACTTCATAGAAAGAAATGCACCAAACAGCTCCTGGAGGTGTTCTGGAGGCAAAGTAACATATTCATCAACCCTTCTGACCTACTTGTCCAACTGGCCAAAACCCTAACCATAAGGATCAGAGTTGAGTCAGTACATCATCCCTAACAAGATCCCAGACATATTAAAAAGCATTTGTAAGATCTTAGGGTCAACTAGCACTGGCAGGTTACCAAAGACACATGAGGAGACTTACAAAGAACACTTCAAGACAGTTAGAGACTTAACAGGTATAATCTGGAATAATCTTCTGGGGACAGTTCTAAGAATATGGCATTCATATATATATATATATATATATATATATATATATATATATATGAATATATATATATGTATATATATATATATATTCATATATACATTTATGTGTCTGTGAATAATACCTCTAGTATAGGTTATATATGAACAAGTATTTACAAAATTTCCATATTGCTATTAATAAGTAAATTTGAGTTGTAAGAAAGACTTGAAATCTTCCAGAGTTTCATTCCTTATGAAGATACATGTTTCCTCTATCAGAATTAAATATGAAATGAGGCTCCAGTATAATCTGGCTCAGTTACAGATGAGCAGATGGCGCCTAATCAAGCAGCAAGAGGAACTTGATTCACAGATATAAAGTGATTAAAATGCAAACAATAAAGTTGTTTTTTATACAATTTATTTCCAAATGAAGACATTATTTCAGAAACTTAAACGCTCAGTTTGACTTTTTTTTTTTTTAAACTTCCACATCTTGAAAGCTAATTTTCTTCCGGCAAGCTCTGGGAAAACTCTCTTTAGAAGTCATCTGGATGGCTGCCACTGCCTTTTCCTAAATACAAAAGAGTGAGAAACAAAACATTCAGAACAGTAGTACTGAAAGCTAGCTACTGTCTAAATATTAAGAAACTTCACTTCCACTATTTAAAACAGTGCAGCTCACTTGAGCATTGTAGGCAAAGAATGTAGCTCCTGTTGCTAAGAAAGGAGGCTCCTCCCTGTGCATGGGTACATCATTGAATAAGTGTCTATCCCCTAGAACCCACCAGAGATACATGGATCTAATGCGAGAAAGGAGTGCTTTACTCTTCAGCTAACTTGGAAGCCTTGTGAGTTAACTATAATGATTATTTGTCATTCTCTGGCTATCCAAGTTCTTCGTGTACTCTTCAAGTCACAAACCTAGAAGGACATTGGAAGCAGCAATTGTCTGTGAATTAGATGTCACATATTATATCCTGGGTGGTAGAATCCAGTAGTACTATACTACGATACAGAAGACATGAAAAAGCCTTTAGAGGTTTATTTTAGAATGTCACACATGCACACACTGACACACACACACACACACACACACACACACACACAAACGAATTGAAATAAGAGGTAATAATATAGCCCAGGAAAAGACAAACTGATGGTGACTTATCTTCATTTTTTCATTTCCTGTGTATCTAATATTTCCTTGAGTATCATATTTTTAAACAAGTAAACAACAAATATTAAAAATGCATGGGTTGAACATAACAATAGAGGAGACATTAAAAAGAAGACAGATGTCTGTATTTGAACAGTGGATAATATAAACCTTTAAAATAAATTTTGACTATCTTTTATTGTTGAGATTATAATATCATTTCCAACAACTTAACACTTAACATTTTACTTTTTCTTCTTTGACAGTTTCATACATGTATACAATACATTCTGGTTACTCTTAGCTCCCAGTCTCTATCTTCCTCTCACCCTTCCTATCTGCACTTCCTGATGGAGATATTTTTCATATATTCACGTTGCTTTGTTTTGTTTTGTTTCCATGCTATTGAACCAACACCATCTGCGTGATCATAGGTTTTTGGAACTATTCAAGAGAGCCTGGTGGCTTGTCCATGGGTACATCACTGAATAAATGTCTCTCCCCTAGAACCCACCAGTTTCCAATAGTTCAGTTAAAAAGGAATGGGGCCCCATGAGTCTTTCCCAGACCGAAGGTCAACTAATGAGGAGTTCAGCTTTGTGCAGGATGAATGCAGACAATCTCAACTACTCTAGAGTCGTTATTGTAGTGGTTAGGACATCCCCAAAAGATATTCCTTTGTCTTTTTATCTGGCTCTTCAATTCTCTCCTACCTCTCTTCTCTGATGTTCTTTGAGCATTGGAATTTTTGATAACCCAATAAACAATGTCTAATATTTGTATAAGTATTCCTGCGGAGAAAAGTAAAGCTAAATTACATTTCTAAAGGTAGATCTCCTCTGTGCTAAGAATTTGGTGTGTTCTGTACTAATTATGAAGATTCCCCTACACCCTTGGAAAAGTCTGACCTTATTAACTGAGAAAGGAAATATTCACTGGCCATTTAGTGCTGTACAGCATAACTTTCCTCACACATATTGAAATATTGTCTAAATTGTTTGTTACTTATCTACTGAGTTTTAGCAAAAGTGGGCAAGATGGAAGTCTAAGGCTGATAATATGACAGAAGAAGTCTTGTGTGTGGTATAGGTGCAAAGGCCAGGAAATGATAGTTTTACTGTGCCCCCAAGAGGTCTCCCTGGTGCATGGTGACTAGCAGAGTGGCACCATGCACTCAAAATCACTGGGAAAGGTTCTCAGAGTTCATGAAATTGTCAACCCCAGCAGGTTTGCTCAAAAGAGATTCATACTTGAGTTGCTTTTCCTATGCAAATTAGACAACTCAAGAATTTTTTAATAACAATGGAGTTTTAATTGGCATATTAAATCCCTACTTCCCACACTCAGCCAGTCAAGGCACTCCTCCAGTGACTGTGATTAAGCCTTTTGCAGAATTATGAAGTTGGAGCAGTTGTAAAAGAAAGAAGAATTGAACAGCAGGGGGGATTTAGTCAAAGATGTCACAGTTCCGGATCTTACCCCCACCCCCAAATCCATCTCCCAAAATTAAAAAAAAAAAAAAATGGAGAGCAAGATGAAAGAAAGAAAAGGCTCAGGCAGTCGGCTTAATAATACATTCGATGCAACCTTCTTTTCCAGAAAGGATTAATTTGTGGCTACTGTTTGGAAAATTATAATCCTAAAGAAAATTATAAATTCATGTGGCATCACTTTTACTAAAAATGTTTTATAACTTTCAACCTCTAGGTGACGGTACCCCTCGTTTACAGTTTTTATATTAAATCACATACTTCCTCCACAGTGTCCAAGAGCCATAGATGTCACATTCATACATCTCTGTATGAAGGAGCACCAAGTAGGTGGTGGGAAGCTTGAGTGAACACCAAGAATAAAGACAGACATATAATATATTTATGAAGTAAAGTGTTGTTCCACAGAACAGAATAATTTTCATCTTTCTTTGTAATAAATGTGTGGGAATTTTGGAGTGTGTCAACTCCTTACATATATAACTAATGTATCTCCTTTGTATCTTCATTAATATTTACTATTCTAGATAATTTTGATATTCAAGTAATTTTTGAATTATGATCAAAGAGAGAACTATTATTCTGCAAACATTAAAGAGTTGCCCATTGGGAGGTATGATGATGGTCTGGAATCATGTTAATGAAATGTTGCTTCTACACTTTGATAAGGCAGTATACAATAAATAACTAACCTTTATGATAAAAATTATGAAACAATGGTAGCTATTAAATTCAACTAAGAAAACTTCCATAAGATGAAGTCAAGACAGAAAAGGAAGAAAAGAAATAAGAAGAAGGAAGATTTGGAGAGACAAACTAATTTACTTCCTTCATGGATCATTGAAAAATCCTAGTCTTAGAGACTCAGTTTTTTATAAACAATCCTGGAGATTCATTTTTGTCTGACAATCTGAAATAAAAGCTGAGTGATAACAAGTTCCATAATCTTAAACATTCCACCTGTTACACATTGTAAAGAATATGAACAACTCAGTAACTAAAATTCCTGGTTCAATTTATTAAGCAAAATACAAACGTCTTTCTTTTGTCAGGTTAATAGCTGTCAGAAAGCTTTGAGTGGAGAAGATGGCACAGCCTTCCACCAAGTTCTGTCCTCTGCACCAATTCGCCTGTCCAGTTCTCATCTGCTAACACATATCTGCGTGTGACTCATTTAATGGGCATCTGCAAATTTATGCCTTGGCTGGTAATACTGAAATCTGAGCAAAATACATTCTGTTTCTAAAGGAGTTTTGAGCCAAATGTAATGGCATATGCCTACAATCTCTGCTACTTAGGAGACAGAGGATATGTGAGTTTGAGACAGCTTAGGCAACATGATGCGATACTCTACCCTTCAAAAAATATAAACAAACACAGGGTATACAGTAAGAAATTCAAAGTCTCTGACTTCAAAGTCTGTAGTCTTATTTGTAAGTTAACATATAATTAATATGCATCATGTAAATCTTAGATATAGATATATAGATATGTAGACGATAGATATGTAGATGTATAGATATAAAGATATCGTGCATATTCCATACATTAGTGAAAAAAATTCATGGCAACTAACTGAGCAGAATAAGAGAGTTAGAGTGCTTGAAGAGGGAACGACTATTTTACTTAGGGCAGTCAGAAAAGTTTTCTCTGCAGAAACCTGATTTTTAAAAAAAAGGGGAAGGAGTATGTTATGCAGATGTCAGAGTATATCTTATATGCTTTGTAGAGCAACCCAGATCAAGGGAGTAACAACAAAGGCCTTAAGGTTGGTGAATGTTCTGTATATTCAGAGAACACAGAAGACACTGAACTTTTGGGAGACAAGCTACAGAAGTGAAGAGAAACTCTATCGTGAGGAAATGCCTTTGGATTTTCTTATGAGTTAGAACTTCCTTGAAGTCTAGAGAAGACGTAGACCTCAATATAATGTTTGCTTTCAAAAGATGAATCTGAATTCAAAGTGAAAGGAAATTCAGATACAAACAAGCAAGGAGACATCTTTCAGGACTCAAATCAGAATAGAAGGTGATTCCACCCATAGTGTCAGAGAAAGGTATCCTACCCACAGTGCCAAAGATAATGAACCAATGCTTGTTTTCTCTGCTGAGTGTTTATCTTTCCCATGTGATCATTGTCTTTCCTTATACATTTAACAGGATGCTTTCTGTACTGTAATTTTAATTTTTAATGTTATCACTTTTGTTCCCCTTGAATTTGACTTACTCATTTATTTATTCTTTTCAGTATTTATGAGTGTTTTTGCTTTCTGTTTTTATTCTGATTTTCCTACCTTAAATGTCTTATAGTATTTTATTCACCTATTTAACTTCTTCTATTTCAATACTCTCACATTTTTGTTACTCCTCTTTTTAATTCTTTGAATTTTAAAAAATATTTTTATGTTTGAGAAGTCTTATTGTTTCCTTTTCTTTTCTTCTTTTCTTTTCTTTCATCTGTTATTCTGTTCTTCTCCCCCAACTTCTTTCTTTTCTTTTATCATTTAACCTAGAGTCTACCATTATAGTTCCTTCCTTCATAGTATGTATTTGCCATTTCCACACTTTAATTTTTTTTTTATAATTTCCTAGTACATTCTACATTGGCTTTGTGATGTTTATTCCTGTATTTATTGGTAACATACTAGTACAATGCAGTTGACTTGACTTGAAGTCACTTTTTGTATTTTGCAAGACTTGCTTTTGTTCTTGCCACAATAGTTTGTCTCTTCCACAAGGAGTGGCCCTGACAGCACCACTTGAACCTTCAAGAACAGTTTTTTCAATAAGAAGATTCTCTCTAGGCCTGGAGAGATGGCTCAGTGGTTGAGAACACTGACTGATCTTCTAGAGGTCTTGAGTTTAATTCCCAGTAACCACGTTGTGGCTCACAACCATCTGTAACAGTATCTAATGTTCTCTTCTACTATGTCTGAAAACAGCTACAGTGTACTCATATTAAATAAATAAAAAACCAGAAGAGCCTCTCCAAAACACTACAAGTGATTTTCAAGTCCTAATATAGTATACACACACACAAAAATATGATTCCTCCAAAAGGACATGATTACTCAATACCCAGAGATCATGACATAGGTAAAATTACAGATGGAAGTTTTAAAGTTTTCCTGATTTAAAAAAAAAAAAAAAATGATCAATGATCTGAAATAGAACACATGTAAGCAGAGGGATTCAATCCAGAACCCAGAGAGAAAAGGCAGCAACACAGAAGAAAATGTTCATGAAATTAGATGGTTAGTTGTGAGTTACTGCCATGGTCTCCATTTGTCGCAAAGAAAAGTTTCAACTAGAGAAGCAGAGAACCGGGCAGGGGCACAAATCCCTTCTGGTCTGCGCCAGCACTAGGTCACCTAGGGTGCGAAGTGGACAGACATCCCCTGGATCCCTAGAGGACTGGCCACACAATCTTGGGATCACTGGTGAGTGGAACACAACATCTGTTCCAATCCAATTGTGCACAGGACCTGAGACAGCACTTGGGCAGCAGAGAACCGGCCTAACTAGGGGCACAAGTCCCTTATAGTCTGCACCAGCACAGGATCACCTAGGGCACAGATTCAGTGGACACTCCCATGGTACCTAGCGGACTGCCCAAGCGATCTTAGGATCAATGGTGAGTGGAACACAACTTCTGCTCCAATCCAATCGCACACGGGACCTGAGACAGCACTAGGGAAGCAGAGAACCAGCCTGACCAGGGGCACAAGTCCCTTCCTGTCTGTGCCAGCACCAGGTCACCTAGGGTGCAGATTCGGCGGACACCCCCATAGTCACTAGCAGACAGCCCAAGCGATCTTTGAATCACTGGTGAGTGGAACACAACAGCTGCACCAATTCAATAGTGACAGGCCTGTGACAGCAGGAACAAGGATACCAGAGCCTTTCCTGACCAGAGGCTCAGGTTCCTTTTAATCAGTTCAGATTTACCTTGGTTTCAAAGAGACCAGACAACTCCACAGTCCTCAAAGGAGACACCACTTCCAGGCACTGTAATAGGCCCAGGATCTTAGGACAACAGGATCCCCGGAGAACAGGAGCTGGATCACACAAGTATTTGAATGTCTCAGAGGAGTTTGACTGCCAAGAACTCAGACACACCCAGAATCTCAGATTCACAGGAGCCCACAATCAAAGAATCACAGAGAAATCAGGACTCTGAGAAGTCCTGAATCAACTGGGATTATAGGAAGGACAGGCTCCAATCAGATATGTTGAGGGCAGCAAGCACTAGAGATAATCAGATGGCAGGAGGCAAGCATAAGAACAGAAGCAACAGAAACCAAGGTTACTTGGCATCATCAAAACAAAACTCTCCCACCATAACAAGTCCTGGATACACCATCACACCAGAAAAGCAGGAAATGGATCTAAAGTCACTTGTCATGATGATGATGGAGGACATAAAGAAGGAAATACTGGAAATCACAGGTAAACAAATAGAAGACTTTAAAGCAGAAACACAAAAATGGAAGTAGAAACAATAAAGAAAACACAAAGGAAGACAACACTGGAGATAGAAACCCTAGGAAAGAAATCAGGAACGATAGATGCAAGCAACAGCAACAGAATACAAGAGATGGAAGAGAGAATCTCAGGTGCAGAAGATTCCATAGGGAACAGGGACAAAACAATCAAAGAAAATATAAAATGCAAAAAGATCCTAACTCAAAACATACAGGAAATCAAGGACACAATGAGAAGACCAAACCTATGGATAATAGGATTAGATGAGAATGAAGATTT